>NC_134705.1:166336253-166581253 GCF_043290135.1 Rhipicephalus microplus | reverse complement strand
TTCGGCAGCACACGCACGCACACTCAGTCATAGTCCAGTCTTGTCTTTCGCGGTGTGTGACATTGCTGTTACAGTCGCTTGTTCAAGTCGGTGTCGCGTAGGATTTTCAACAGAGCCTTCGTCGCCTTCTGTTGCAAGGTCTTCTCTCGGGCACTTGACAGAATAGTGTCCACAGACATTTGGCTGTTGTCGATGCGCGCAAAAGCAGACGCCAGTGACTGTCTCTGGATTTCATACAATGGACAGTCACACAGGATGTGGTGTAGCGTCTCTTCGCAATGACAGGCATCGCAGAGAGCGTTGTCGGCCATTCCTATGACAAAAGAGTAAGATTTTGTAAATGCCACTCCTAGCCATAAGCGATGAAGAAGGGTGGCTTCTCTTCGGTCGAGTCCAGTGGGCATGCGGAGAGCCATCAAAGAGGACAGGTGGTGTTGACGCTTCGTATCGATGCTTGGTGGGCACCATAGTGAAAACGTGATTTCACGCGCAAGTCGTCGAAGATTACTGGCAGCATCAATCCTCGAAAGTGGTATGGCTTCTTCTCGTGTTCCTTCAAGGGCTGCCCGCGCGGCAGTATCGGCATGTTCGTTCCCTATGATGCCGCAGTTACTTGGCAGCCATTGAAGCGTCACATGATGCCCTTTCTCGAGTAAAGTGTGGAGAAGGCATCGAATTTCGAAAACAAGCTGTTCGTACGGGCCGCGACGCAGTGCTGAGAGCACAGATTGTAGGGCAGCCCTTGAGTCGCTGAAAATCGACCATTGTTGCGGTGGTTCTCGATTGACCACACAAAGTGCAGCACGCAAAGCAGCTGGTTCCGCTGCTGTAGATTGCGTGGAGTGGTCAGTCCTAAAGCTGATGGTAACACCTCTTGCTGGGATAACTACTGCCCCTGACGAACACTGGTGGTTCGTGGAACCATCGGTGTATACATGTATGCTGTCTGAATATTTCTCATGCAAAAGGAGAGACAGTTGTTTCAGCACGGGCGACGAAAACTCAGATTTCCTCCGGATCCCTGGTACACTAAGATGCACTGTGGGTCGAATAAGACACCAAGGTGATATGGATGGTTTAGATGCATGAGTGAAGCCCGAGGGAAGTTTATCGTTGTATTTCACGATAATTTTGGCGTACGATGCTTGGCGCCTGTCTGAAGGCAACAGTGCAAGGTGATGGCCGGGGGCACGTGCGAAGTGTCGGATGTGCGTTCTCAGGACTTCTACAATAATGTGAGTTTGTATCGGATAGTCATTAGCAATTGCAATTGTTGCTTCTGTTGACGTACATCTGGGCAGACCGAGGCACACTCTCAGCGCTTGGGCTTGTGCTGCCTGTAAAACACGAACATTGGTCTTGCAGGTATTGCTAAGCACGGACAAGCTATATCTGAGGAAACCGAGAAACAGGGCCCTGTAGAGCTCCATCATTGCGTCTACTGACATCCCCCACGTCTTTCCTGCCAGGAACTTGAACAGTTGAGAAATAGCGGTCAGGCGCTTCTTCATATAGGTCACATGCGGACTCCAACAGAGGTCCCTATCAATAATGATGCCCAGAAACCGGTAGGTTTTGGCGTAAGAAATCGGTCGCACGCAAATTGAGATGACATAAGGGGTCATTGCTTTGCGAGTGAAAGCCACCAGCGCGCATTTTTCTGGTGATATGCGGAGACCTTGTTTGAACAAGTAGTTGGCAATCATAGTTGCTGCTTTTTGAAGCCGGGAACGTATCTGAGGACGTGTGACTGCCGATGTCCAGACACAGATGTCGTCTGCGTATATTGAGATTTTAATGGTGCTTGGCAAGTATTCAGCAAGGCCAATTAGTGCAAGATTGAATAGCGTCGGGCTAAGACCTCCGCCTTGAGGAACACCCCTGGAAGTATAGCGTCGCGTAGTTGGGCCATCTTCTGTTAACACAAAGAATGACCTTGCAGCCAGGTAACTCGAAATCCACCGAAAGACTCGACCACCAAGGCCAACCACCGTAAGAGCACCCAAGATGGCTTCATGTAGTACATTATCATAAGCGCCTTTCACATCTAAAAACAAAGCTGCAGATAGTCACTTACGGGATCTTTCGTGCTGAACGTACGAAACTAGATCAACGACATTGTCAATAGAAGAGCGGTCGCGTCGGAAACCAGCCATTGAATTCGGATAAATCTTGTAGTATTCAAGATACCACTCCAGTTGGCCTAGTATCATCCGTTCCATTATCTTCCCTACGCAGCTGGCCAGTGCTATTGGGCGGTATGAGGTGAGTTCGAGTGGGGATTTGCCCTGCTTCAAGATGGGTAACAAGCGGCTTACTTTCCAGTCATCAGGAACATTGCCATCCTGCCACGAGATGTTGCAGAGGCTCAACAGTTCTCTCCTTGCACCTTCCCCAAGGTTGCACAAGGCTCGGTACGGAATACCATCTGGGCCCGGAGAAGTTGAACGCCTGCAGAGAGCTAGTGTCGCCTCGAGCTCCTCCATTGTAAAAAGGAGGTCCATGTGGTAGTCACGGGAACGGGGGACGTCACCTCTCACTGTAGAATCTGGTCGAGTGGCTTGGTTGGCGATCTGCGCACAGAAATCTTCAGCGACATCGATGTCTTGCCTCCTTTGAAATAGCGCGAGCGCTTTGAATGGAAAGCGCTGTTCCGTAAGGTGACGCAGACCTTGCACCGTTTTCGAAATGTGTGAGAGTGGCTTGCGAGGGTCTAGTGACTGGCAAAACGTTGTCCATCGTTCCGACGCTAATCTATCCATGCGACGCCGAATCTTCTTTTGCATCCTCCTGGCTGCCCTAAGATCGTGAATTGATTTTGTACGCCGATACCGACGCTCCGCCCGGCGTCGCAGTGCTCGGAGTCGCTCCAACTCTATATCAAAGTCGTTTCGTGTGGAAGATATCGTCACCGTGCGAGTGGCGTTTTGCATTGTGCTCTTAATTGTTTCCTCTAACCCAGATCGTAGGCCATCGCTGCAAGCATCTTCCATGTCAGATTTGAAGTTGGTCCATTGGACTGCTCGAATGGTCGTCCGTGGACCATAACTAGACAAGCCTTTGATGTTAAGGTAGATTGGAATGTGATCACTTCTTCGTGTCTCAACATCTGGAAACCACTTGACGTATCTCGCGAGGGAGTTGGAGACAAAAGCAAGGTCGAGACAGCTGCCGTATGTCACCCCTCGAAGAAAAGTGGGGCTGCCGTCGTTCAGGAGAGTAAGGCCATAGTTGTAGGCGATGTTTGCTAACCTGCGTCCTCTTGCATTTGTCCGTGTACTTCCCCATGCGTGACTGTGCGCATTGATATCACCTATGAGGACCCATGGTGCAGGACACACTCTCAAAATATCCGCTAATCTCCTGGAATCGAGATTACTTGACGGCGATATATAAGCGCCTATGAGAGTAAACATGAGTTGGTTCTTTTTCACAGTGATGCAGACATACTGATTGTCATCGTGAGGTGCAATTGGTTGCACAACATACGTCAGTTCACGACGAACAAAGACGATGATTTTGCTGCATGCACCGTTCGTTGAAGACATGACAGCTTCGTACCCGATAGTCTTATTGGTTTCGACAAATGGGGTTCACAAATGACGATGATTGGATACACGTTGGTAAACACAAACTGACGAAAATCTGAAAGGCGTGATTTTAGTCCTCTGGCGTTCCATTGGATGACGGATGCAGCCTTGACTTCTTTACGAAATGTTGAGGTGTGAGTAGCCATCTTCCTAGTTGAGAGATTCAAGCACTGGGCTTAGGGCGTCCAATAGTCCAAGTGCGCTTCGAGCAGATGGTGTCTTCATGTCGACTAATATCGCTCGGATGGTTTCTATAAGGGAACGCAGCACCGAGATCACTTGACGATCAGTTTTAGGCAAATATTCCATGGTTGGAGACGGCTCTTGTGTGGCCACAACCTGCAGAGGTTCCCTGGCAGAAGAGCGCGTCGGGAGCGTAGGCCATTCCTCCAGAGAAGGAGGCTTCTGTCTTTCTTTCGTAGAAGTGGTGGGCCCTTTCGCGGCGCTACTGGATGGAACCGCTAAAGATTGGGAAAAAGCGTCTCGGGAATGTGCCTTCTTTGAAGACTTTCGATGATGCCGACGTCGACGCCGACGCCGGACTACTTCGGCTGCCTCCCTGTGTGTTGAGTTGTGTCGGGCCGTTTGTCTGAGAACCGCGCGCTCCTTTTAGATTCGAGGACAGTCTTTTGACGAGGCAGCATGAGGACCACTGCAGTTGGCGCACTTCAGAGTAGTCGCCCGACAGGAGTCTTCGGCATGAGGTTCAGCGCAGCGGGGACACAGTCGTAAGTTGGGGCAGACGCCCTTGGCGTGTCCTAGCCTGAAGCACTGATGACATTGAAGTGGCTTTTGGATGAATGGTCGAACCGGATGTCGAAAATGTCCAACTTTAACGTGGGACGGTATGCAATCTCCCTTGAAAAACACTTTTACGCAGCGCGTATTTCCAAGGCGCCGCACTTGTGTAATGACAGTTCCCTCGTTTGCAGGCTTGATGAGGGTAGACAAGTCAGCATTAGGAATGGCAGTGTCGATGTCATAAATTACACTGGCAATTGATTTGTCATCCATCGGGATAAAGGGGCGCATTCTAATGCCACCTAGCTCAGTCATTTGCTGCAGCTGTCCTAGCGCACTCACATCGTGCACGTCTATGGCGAGAATGTTCTTCCTTGGGTTTACTCGTACGTCCTTAATTTGATGTGGCACCGCACATTCGAGAGCAACCGAAAGGGTTTGCCTGTTCAGAAGCCGTAGGTTGCTTGATGGATCTTCGGGCATGAAGATGATGACGTGCGGCCAGCGCGCAGGCCTTGAATGCACAGTCGCTGTGCTTGCAGGAGCTGATGCTGCTGTATTCGTCGTCCTTCTCTTCGCCCTCTTACCCCGGACAGGTATAAAGCTCCCATCGGATGTGTCGTCTTCCGACATAGAATAGAGATCGGTGTCCTCAGTGTCACTGGGAGAGCCAGCTCGCTTCCTTGTGGTTGACGGGTGTGAGGACCTGTGACCAGGCGGGCCTCTGGCATGCTCCATGTCCATCACCGCAAGACGGAGAGGCGAGGCACCTCAAAAGACCGATGATTTCACTAAAATAAAACAGAGCGCAGAAACAAGCGTTCTTCTAAAGAGACACTTCTTCTTCCTCCTCTCCATTCTTTGTATGTATGCATGTAGTAGTACGTAGCCACCGGTGGCACGTACCCGCTCTATAGAGCGGGTATGTGCCCCAGGGGATGCGAGATGGGAGATGGTGGTACTTGGAGTGTTCACTAAATGGACGCACGGACGTACGGATGGATGGATGCACGGATGGATGGACGCACGAACAAACAGGCAGATGGATGGATGGACGAACTCACGGATGGACGCGTGGATGGACGCATGGATGTACGCACGGATGGTCGCGGGGACGGACGGAAGCACGGACGGGCTGATAGACGCTTCGCCCCACTCATCATCATTCACTCCGTGGTTATGCTGTAATTTTTTGTTCAAATAACTCTTTACCCAATAATTCCCTGCCTTCTGCGGACATGTACTGTCCGTATATATACAGACAGTATATATACTGTATAGGACTATATACAGGACTCTTCTGAAGAGGGGCCTGTCGAAGTTTGACACGGAAAAGCTTGACACATATATGCCGGTCTAGAGTCCGTTGCACAAGATGAATAATGACTTTGAAAGCAAGTAAAACGAAAGGCGAGAGACCGCAACGACGCGTGAAAGGCTTAAGCCGCTCGAGTGCGGTGTAACGTGGATTTATACTGCGTGCTGCCGGGGTGAACCATGAACTCTGAACGAAGATGCATGTACCGCGCTGGCTTTGGGTTGATTTACGGCGCGCGGTGCCAGCGGCAGTGATTTATACGGTCGGATCGGGGGTGACAGTGGTCGGCGGTGACGTTGGAGAACATTGCATGGAGAACATCGCAGAAATTTTTTGTCCAATCGACAGCAGTTTACATTTGTCGATAACTTCAGCTCGTCTACTTCATTTGTTTCATCAGGTGTGCCCCAGGGCAGTGTATTAGGCCCTCTTCTTTTTCTGATTTATATTAATGATTTGCCTTGTAACATTTCTTCCTCAATTCGTCTTTTCGCGGATGACTGCGTAGTGTACAGAACTATTAACTCTGAAGAAGACCACGTACATTTACAAAAGGACCTCGACTTAATAAATCAGTGGTGTGACCGTTGGCAAATAACGCTTAACACATCTAAGTGCTGCGTACTTTCTTTCGCCCGTAGGAAATCGGTTTTTAACTTTTCTTACTCTATCTGTTCAGCTGTAATTCCCCGTTCATCTACATACAAATACCTTGGTGTCCATCTTTGTACTAATCTTGCCTGGTGTACTCACATCGACAAGATATGCGAAGATATGCGCGAAAGCAAACAGAACTTTGGGATTCTTGCGCCGGAATCTGCATCATTCCCCATCTACCATTCGGCAGCAGGCCTACCAAACGTTTGTACGTCCTCAGCTAGAATACGCTTCATCGATCTGGTCTCCGCATCAACAATACCTAATAGATAAACTGGAATCCATCCAAAATCGTGCAGCCCGCTTCATCGCTTCAATGTGTAACCGCCACTCCAGCATCACCCAAATCAAACGCGATATTGCCCTTACTAACTTGGATTCCCGCCGCTCTGTCACCCGTCTATGCCTCCTCCATAAGTACAACTACAACTCGTGGACCAGTCGTCTATCGCTTGACATTCCTTCGCTTACATCTAGTCGACTTCATAATCATCTCAGTTTCAGACGCATCTTCGGCAACAGACAGTCATTCAATAATTCTGCATTGCCACGCGCCATCGCAGTTTGGAATAGCCTTCCGGATGAAATTGTTTCTTTGAGAGATCTGGCCAAATTTCGTGAGCTACTGCAAATTCATATGTTCTCTTGATTTTGTGTAAACATCCTTTATTTTTTTTTCATTTTGTATTTTGCTGCATTTGCTTATAGTGTTTGTTCTTCTCCCTTCCATTGTACGATTTTCTTTGTATTCTTCGATATATTTCTTTTTATGCTTTATGTATTGTGATTTTTCTGTAACCCCCCCCCCCCCCTACTCAATGCTCCTCTGGGGCCTGTAGGGTAACATGAATAAATAAATAAATAAATGGCGAGAAGGTTTTCTTGTCTCTCTAGTTTCGTATTGCTTTGTGCGATATCTAATGGTCATCTCCGAGTTTCTTTTTTGTAACCTTTGTCGTCTCGGAAACTGTGCACGCCACTTGTTTGAGTTCCGGGTTGATGTACGAGTGGTACGCATATGCATGTGAAGACATAACGTACACAGCCCCCCTCTCCGTCTCTGGATCGCGTACCCTAGTGACTTGTATTGTTGGCTTCAGTTTTCTTCCATGCATGCATTATACTGCTGCAGTGTGCCTTGCGTAAACAAACGTGCACATTTTTTACAGCAATGAAAAATTTATCTTGTTACGCTCTGTTCGTCCAGCTTGAGAGCTCTCCCCCTTCCCTGCTCCTTCCCCCCACGCTGTGATTGCTAAATGGGACGCCCCCCCCCCCCCCCCCCGGTCGATTTCAAAACCAGCGTTTTTGTGTAAAAATATACTTACTAAGAAGCAGAAGCTGGGGCAATGCTGAATCGTGAGTCTATACCTATGACAGGTGCGAAATGGCAACTTTGGCTTAGCGATACCTTCGCACTGTTTTTTTTTTCTGTCTAAGCTAAACTAAGAGCAATAAAGTTTAACTAAACTCTTTTATTTTTCTAACCAAACCCTGTTGGTCGCGTTTACTCCCGCGTAACCACGTACGATCGAGGAGCAGCTCCACGTCATCGCGACCCCTACCACCGCGGAACGGTTAAACCCTAGATGATTAAAAGAAACACAAAAGGTTTCACGCTAACTGTGGAAGTTTCCATCAAATAAGCAAAATAGCACCGTAAAACAACAATATAAAGAAGGATAAGCCTACAGCGGCGGAGTCGTAAGGTGCAAATAATTAGCATATGCTTGTCTCTTCCCGTTCGCCTGTTAATTACTGTCCTCTAAAACAAATCACGGCGCCGCCGCGGAATTAAATTTCCTACGTGCGCCGCCTGCCCTGAGAATAAATTGCAAAAAAAATAGATAACCTTCGTGGCACAGCTACTGCTTTAGCGAGAGTAGGGCGACGCGCGTGAAGTTAGCTGCCGAAAGCAAGCGCGTTGGCTCTGGTGGCGCCCTCTGCTCCGTCCGTTTGCGGCGTTTCGCGCGCTTTTAAGCCAATGCGCGCGCTGCGCTGACTCGCTTTGTATGCTACGGCGGCTGCCGACGCCATTAATTTTCTCCCTTGTGCGTGGACGCTATCCAGCGTGGGCTCTCTCTCTGATTAACCGTGCCGCTGCGGGGGCCACTTGTTCCGGCTCCGAGTTATTTCACCGCATTCGTACCGTTCTACCGTATCTGCAGTGTTTCCTTGCGGTTACAACGTTTTTCTTTTTTTCTTCGCTACTTTGACGTGTCGATCAACCATTTCGCAGTTGGAGTGCGTTCGTTTCTCGCTATAAGTTCCGTGTTCGGGGCTATTCATGCGCAATTTTGATGCAGTCGCTCGGATGGCGTACGTGCGGCTCTTCTGTCAGAACTATGTTTCTTTTATTTTTTTTATCGTGAAGAAAGATGAGTAAAAGCAATGCGTCTTCTATTGGAAATCACCTTGTACATCTGTATCTTGTTTACGATATCGTCATTCGTTGGAAGATAAAAGAGCGATATGAAGCCGTATATATATTCCGGAAATTGTGGGAGTGAAAAAAATTGGAGGAACATTCCAGGAACGTCCTCAGAATGAGTGACATATTGTTTGTTTTCTGCAGCTAGCCTTTTTTGGAACTTTATGTGGCGCACTTCGTTTCTTGATGATAATATGTGGGGTTTCACGTCCCAAAACCACCATATGATTATGAAAGACGTCGTAGTGGAGGGTTCCAAAGATTTCGACCACCTGGTGTTCTTTAACGTGCATCTGAATTTGAGCGCATGGCCCTACAACTTTTCCGGCTCTATCGGAAATGCCGCCGCCGCAGCCGGGACTCAATCCTGCGACCTGCGGGTCAGCAGCCGAGTACCTTAGACCACCGCGGCGGGGCGCACTTAATTTCTTGTCCTACACTTTGTTTGTTTTCTGTTCTGACCAAGCCGCGATATCTTTTTGCATTTAAGCAGCGGGAAGAAACACAGCGGGAAGAAACACAAGATAAAATGTAGGAGCGATTTTCAACGGAACACACGTCCGTTGGAATTTGCCAGCACATCTTAACTCACGATTCACGTATACAACAACAGTCATGTGTTCACAGCCTGGTAGTTGGGACGTTCCAGATGATTCACACGTTTGCCTCTTCTTTACGCCGTTTATTTTGTGCGCTTTACCATGCCTATATATAGTACGCTTGTACGCTTTTGCAGAGAAAGTGGGGCCATGTAATTGCACCTCGCTCAGGTTGCGTGACAGCTAGGCAGATATCGTTCGGAATTGAGCTTGGCAGTCTCACTGCTTGCCAATATTGTCATACGCCAGACGTGAGAAGATATCTATCACGCGTAAGCGTAATATGCACATAAATATTGTATAGAAGATGAATGCTCCATAACGGCAGCAAACTGCTGTAACAGAAAAAAAGAAAAACAAAAATAAAACTTATCAGGCGAGAAACGATAAATGTCAGCAGTTCACGATACCAGGCGTTGTGCGGGATTTTAGGCATTTCGTGTTTGCGTTGTCGTGTTTAATTTTTCTAGCTTTTTTTTTTTCGCTCCGTAATAGCCTGTGTTTTCTAGGTTTCTTTATGACCGCATGTGCTGTCATTGAAATAATGTCTGACTCCTCGAACTCGTGTGACCCAGTGTTAACTGATTGATTGATTGATTGATTGATTGATTGTGCGATAGCGATCGGCCGTTGGCAAACCACCTTAAAAAGGTTTGTGCATTCGGTCGCACAGAAATTTGATGCTTTTTATATGCGTCGCAGCTTTCGTGATTGAAGGAAATATAAAAAAAAAAGTGAGACGAGAACGCGAACGAAAAAAAAGAAAGATGAACGTAGGTAGAAACCAGGGGCAGAAAGAAGTTTCTCGGAAGCTATATAGTCCAGCATCCTCAATTAAGTCACTAGTGGTAGCAAAAAAAGATATATATAGATGAGTCAATTTTTTTTTCTTGGCCCGGTGTGCGAGGTGCATGTGACGTTCGCTTATAGCTGTTCAGGAAACTAGTTCCGGACGTTTAATCTACCCGGTAGTTTAGTTCGGTCTATGGCTGTCTCTTTTTCTATTTTTTATTTATTTATCCTGTGCATCAACATCATTTATTTTAATCAACCTGGCTAGGTCAGTCCTCTGTTGTTTTCTTGAATGCTGTCGGCAGCATATTTTCTGTATAATTACATTTCGTCTTAACTGAAGGCTGAGAAGCCGTGCTTGCATAGTCTTTATTTCGTTCTTGCTTACGCTCCAGTATAGTCTGGTTCATGTTTTGATTTTCTTCACTTTACTATTAGCCTTTCAGTATCTCAACCGTGGAAAATCATTTCTGTCCATTCGCGTTTTAGCTTTCCCACTTTTCTTTAGCGTTTTCGAGGTTACTGTCTATTCATCTCTTAAGCGGAAGAGACTTGCTTCTCGCGAAACTTGAGTGGTTTTGCTTTGAAATTGTCCAACCTCCCTCTAATGACCTTGATTAAAGACCGCCATCTGTAAATGGCTTCTCAGAATGAAGTATGCTGCTTTATGGAAGTTCAGGTCGATCCTCCTAATGGTTGTTTCGTAAATGACTGGTTTACGTAGATGAATCTACTTTGTTAGCGGCGATTCCTGCAGGGTGCAAGGCTGAGCTATATATAGGAATAGCGCAACAAAGAACAACTGACGAAAAAGGGAACAAGAACAAGCGCTCTTCTCTTGTTTCGTACTTTTCCCGTTGTTTCTTGAAGTTTAGAATAACGTAACGCGGAGCTAGTTGGCAAGGCATTCGTTATGAAAAGACAGGGTGCGCAAACACGGACACATAAAGATGTCGCGACACCACAAGCGCCGACTAACAACTGAAGTTGGTGTTTCTTAAGTCCGTCTTTGCATGCCCTGTCTTTTCAGACGGAAGGTTAACTTATATAGTTTCTTGAGGCATGAAGCGTGTAGCTCCGTACGTATGAGTATGAGAAAATGGTGTTGTACTACCTCTACAAGAAATCGTCGAATGACACCAGTGTCGGGGGTTTACTGCCTGGCGAAACGGCCGCTGCAAAAATGTGTCGAATCAGTAAAACAACAACAACAAAAAATCGGGAATTTTTTCGTCGCTTTAAGCCCTATTTCTGTTCTCTCGTCCCGACGAGCTCGCTGGACGCAAGCACAGAGGTATAGCACAGACTAAAAAAAGTTACGTCAGCACCAAGGAAAAAGTTACGTTGGTGACGTCAGCACCGCCTCCGTGAGGTGGCGCGCATGAAGACTCTCTATAGCAGCTCTGGTTGGCAAGAAGCACATCTGATATTTTCATTTGGTGGGCTTCCGGGAAAGCTATAAGCCATGGCCTATACCAATCTTTAGCTGTAACATTTAGCTTGTCTATTTCTCTCGAATTTCGATACAGCTTGTTGGACTTTCGTTTCTTTGTACTATACGCCAATAGCCGTTCTTCTCCACCCATATTATTATTATTATTGTTATTATTATTATTATTACTATTATTATTTATTATTTTATTATTATTATTAATATTATATTATTATTATTATTATTATTATTATTATTATTATTATTATTATTATTATTATTATTATTATTATTATTATTATTATTATTATTATTATTATTATACAGCGGCTACTGGCACCCCTGATTTACTAGAAAGTTCGACCGCGTCAAGCCCTCACTAATACGAAAGTCAGTGACCTCTTCTTGCCTCTTGCTCTTTTTTTTTATGAGCTTGTTATACGTATGAGATAGTGAGAAAGAGTATGTGCGCGCATCGTGCATCGCTTTGGTTCGCGGTGGAAACGCAGGTCCCGCGATGAGAAAAATGATCATTTCGGCATGCGGCACAAAATGAGCCTCGAAACTGCGCACCGATGTAGCAGCATCCCCGCTATACCCTGTTGCTCCCCCCCCCCCACCCCTTTCGTCCTTCGCTTGCTAATGAACATCGATCTCCTCCTTCCATACCTCCCGAGAACTTATACGCGTGTGCGATTGACTACGTGCTGCGGCTCGCTTCGAGACTGCGGCGCATTGCTTGTTTGATAAAAAAATTGGCCGGAGAACCCGTGGGGCATTCGTTTCGCCATTTAAATGGAAGCAGTTCCCGTTGCCTGGCGGCATAATCAAGGGCAGCATTCTATTCCTCCCTCTTCATCAAAACGTTTTTATTCTTCTCATTGTCTCTGTATTATTATGTCCCCGTATGGTTTTTCACAGTACTTCTCAGAACTTCTTCAGGCAATTAACTATCAGATGAGTGGGTCTCTATATTTTTTTAAAGAACGAACGCCCCAAAGAGTGACCGTTGGCGTTAACGTGTGTGATGCGAAAAGAAAAAAATCGTCATCGTGTAATCGCGTCATAGATATTAAAAGTTTGTGGTGTCATGATATAGTAATCACTTGACATCGACGCTTAGTCATAGGCAGGCCGATTTTGGAGGCAGTGCACGACCGCAGTAAGTGCAGATAGCTGTCGGGGACAGGACGATCAGTGCAATCGAATGTGATTGATCGATATGTGGGGTTTAACGGCCCAAACCACCGTATGATTATGAGAGACGCCGTATAGTGGAGGGCTCCGGAAATTTCTGCCACCTGGTGTTCTTTAACGTGCGCCCAAGTCTAAGCACACAGCCTTACAACATTTTTGCCTCCATCGAAAATGCAGCCGCCGCAGCCGGGATTCGATCCCACGACCTGCGGGTCAGCAGCCGAAGACCTTACCGCGCAACCACCGCGGCGCGGCACCGCAGTCAAAGGGGAACAAAAAAAAACTTATTTCAACCATCTTAGGCGAAGGTATATATGGACCTTGTGGCTTTTCTGCTTTTCCATTTTGTTCCGATGCCCTCAATTATGTATAAATGTAAAAGAGCGGCTCTCATCGGTCAAACCTTTTGGGTTGAATAGTTCAGTCCGAAGCTTTGTTTGCAAGCACGGCTTTATGCTGGCAGCACCGTTCGAACAAAACAAAACCAGCATATATATATGTAAGCGTAATAACGGAAAGCACTATAATCTATTTTCCTCGCGCCTAGTTTCCGTGGCAACCGCTTACAACCGGCTCAATTACCAGCGGCACTCGTCGTATACCGGTAATTACCGTGCTACGGATACATGACAGTGTCGCAACACCCCACCGCAGTCCCTCCTAGCGCAGCGTTTTCTTTTTTTTTCGAAACTAGCTCAATTATCCCTGAAAGAAAATAAACGAAAACGCTTATAATCTCGGTTGAATAATGAGACACCGAGTTATCAACATTAATCCTCCTTGTCCGCGTCT
This sequence comes from Rhipicephalus microplus, assembly GCF_043290135.1. Lineage (NCBI taxonomy): Eukaryota > Metazoa > Arthropoda > Arachnida > Ixodida > Ixodidae > Rhipicephalus > Rhipicephalus microplus. The sequence goes on along the minus strand of NC_134705.1, from coordinate 166,567,704 downwards.
GCCATTCTCCCGTCTCTCGCCAGCTCTTCACAATCGGCTCCCTTACGTCGGAGTGCCTCAGTCGTCTGTATCTACTTTTTTTGGTTAATTTTTGCCTATAGTCTCACCTTCTATGTCACCCTCTTTTTTTTTTGCATGCCTCACTCGCTCGTTCATCGTGCGTCACTTTTTTCCCGCAATCACCACATGGTCCCGCGGGTGCCGTCAAGCGTAGCCGGCAGAGGACGCAGTGCGCCTTCCCCAAGCGATGCGGGAAGTCCGTTATCCCTACCAACCCTGCTGCTACTGCACGGGACTCTTTTCCCTACACCTCCCAGCACCGTAGGTGGCGGGACTACTCCTCTCAGGTCGAAGTGGAAAGGGTGATGTTACCTCTCCCGCGCAATCACCCTTCCCGTCGTGTACGTGTGCACGAATTGGGGAGCTCCCTTCTCTCTTCTCTAATTTCTGTCGCTCCATTTCTTCGTGAAGGAGGAGGAAGGGCAGCGAGAGATCCCTACTTGCGTGGCTGGACACGCGTGCGCACTAAACATGGAACTTCCTCTTCCCTCATTCCCCTCTCCATTTGGTTGGGTAGGGAAGAAAGGTGGCAAGGGAACCACGGCTGGGAGGGTGACTTGCTCTTTCTCCTCCTCAAAGCGTGACGACGGTAGCGCGCTAGATCTGCGGGCTCTGGCGCGTTTATACAGTACACGGGAAGGCGCACTGACCCCCCCCCCCCCCCCCCTAGATTAGAACGGATGGAGCGAACGCCTCCGAGGGAAATATATGGCGACGGGGGACGCACGACAGCTACGGGAAGAAGTTACAAAAGAAACAAAGAAAAAAATTTCAGGAAGGGAGGGGGGAAACTGGAAGCGGTGCCTTTTTGGAAGGTGAGGCCGAAATTGCGGCAACTGGAAGTGATATAAATCAACGTGACTCACGTCGCACGTTTTGGCGGCTGGAATGGAAAGACAGGCCCATATATTCTCACACGCGCCGTTCTCAACTGACGGTTAGGCGGGCCCGTGAGTGTGACGTAAGCGCGTGTTTTAGTTTCGAGATTTGTTTTCGTTATTTTTTTTAGTCACATGGGCGGTGAAGGTCGCGACGGCGTCTGTCCAGAGGGCACGTTGTAATTGGGACGAACTTCTTATCGAAAACGCCGCCAGCAACAGCTCATGGTAGTCGAGCCGATACGGCGGATCCTGTCTTCGGGGGTGAAACTCGTCGGAGCGTCGCGTGAAAGAAGCCAGTGTGAGAGTGTGACGTCATTGGCTGCTATCATCGTCTAAGCATTGTTTTCTTTGTGTCCTTAGGTGCAAGATAAAAGTCGAGTAAGGCCTGTTGTCGTAGTTTTGTCAGACGCAATCACCTGATTGATTGACATGTGGGGTTTAACGTCCCAAAACCACCACATGATTATGAGAGACGCTGTAGTGGAGGGCTCCGGAGATTCCGACAGCCTGGGGTTCTTTAACGTGCACCCAAATCTGAGCACACGGCCCTACAGCGTTTTTGCTTCCACCGAAAATGCAGCCGTGCAGCCGGGATTAGATCCCGCTAACTGGGGGTCAGCAGACGAGTACCTTAGCCACTAGACCACCGCGGCGGGGGAAACGCAATCACTTTGATGTGCTGTAGCTGAGTTTGTGACCATTCATTCATTCATTCATTCATTCATTCATTCATTCATTCATTTATTCGAAGGCCTGAAGTGCCTCGTAAGAAGCCGAATGTGACCTACCGGCGACGTCGACAATACGTGTGAGGCGAGAAATCGAAACGCATCACCATATTAAGACGAAGTCAACGCGTGAAGGCTTTCGCCTCGCAATCGTCTTAGTAATCGATCCGAATGAGTTATATTCTGGATTTCAACATACAAAGGACATAGTCGAAAAAACAGCAAAAAACGAAACAATAGCGTTATTGGGACTACTGCCTTGTTGAATATTGCCTACGACAAGATGGGCCCATCCTTTCTTGCAAATGATTTTAGTGTAAGTCATTTTTTCCGCATACTCATATCGATAAGCCAAGGTCACAGAGCCACCGCATCATGCCTGCCAAGAATAATGCTCTTCTATAAATAAGGACAGGCCGCGGCTTAGTGACCAAGCCGCGTAGCGCTGTTCATGGCTGTTGGGGTCATGACATCATTAGTGGCCCGCACCTCCGGAGCAAAACAATGCGATGCCTCTCTACATACGCATACGACACGGGCTATAACACTACGTCCTGCGCATCCACCACATCGATCGTTCAGCTCCCGAAAAAAAAAAAATGGCCAGCAGCTACGTGTGCCCATTCGTGACCCGAGTCCACCGGTAAAGAACGTGCGCTGTGGTTCCTTGACTCTTCTTCCTCGCAAGGCAGCCGGTCGCGGATGGATCCGTTATAATACTCGTCTACCGTGCGCTCACGCCTGAAAAGGCACGCTGCGCAGGACGCGTGTGACCCGGCCTTGGCTTGTTTCGACTTGCCTCGGCTTTGCGCCTCCCCCCCCCCCCCCCCCCCATTTCATACGTTTCTCGCACGAGTCCCTGGTTTGTCTCTCGCCTCCGATCACGACTTCCGCGAAGCCATTTCTGAGAGAACCAAAGATAAAGATTAAACAACGTAAAAACTTCGAAACCGTCGTGGACTAGGTGCATGCGGAAGCGTCATGCGTTGGGCCGAGACGAATCGATTATGCCAGCGCCTCGCGACAGGCCTGCTGCTTCTGTTAGGGTCTTCTTTTTGCCGCATTCTCTCTCCGCAGGGGTAACGCTTGTCGGCTTAGTTTTTAGTCTTTTGTCTGGTGACGTAACTGTCTCTCGCGGCCACGGGCCCGTTACGCCTGTCTTGTACTATATGGTTCTCGCGCCGGAATTGCGCCGATTAAGTTGAGTGCTGTGTATACTGTTTCGTATATGATTCGGCATGTAAGAATTCATGCGAAAGGCATGTCGGCTTTCTATTGCGTTGTTTTACGCTTCATCCATTACTTTTAAGAGTCCTTGTGAGGTCAAGGCTTCGGGACCCTTTTGCGGAACCTGACCTGACAAAGAACATGAGCAGGTTTCAGTTAAAAAAAAAAAAAACCTGAACTGCGCAATGTCTTTTTTAATCGATTTACTTGTTCATGAAAGTCGACACAGTTCGGCTTTGACGTGAACGCTGAAAGTTTAGGACACATGTTCGTAAATCTGAGCGATGCTATATACTGTTCAAGCGCACGCATGATAAATAGAAATCAGTGTGAATTTCACTGTATTTTGCAAAGACAGGTGTAGGTGCAGGTTCGTTAAATACATTTGCGGAGGCGTATACATTGGGCTTGTGCAAATTTTCCACCTGGTCGTGAAGTAGTTAGCCATCTAGATAACTTGCTGCTGCGTTACGTGGTCCCAATCAAATCACACAAATGAAAAAGTGCACTCCGACCAACGGATCTCAAACCTACTCTCTCGATTTCGGGGCTGTCCAGAGGGCCCACGATGTGGTGGTTTAACTCGGCCTACCCTAAAATTACTATTTATGGCTTCTTTAAAAATCGTAAGTTTGTGCCTGTGCGTGTCATGCCTTCGTTTGTTCGCGTTTTTCGTCTGCTATGAGCTTCAGTATGTCATGTATGCAGCGAGTCCTAAGGAAGCCATATATACAGTGGTTCTACATCTGTGGTTTGCTGCCGTCGATGCGTCAGGGAACCCTTGTAAACAATAGTAGAAGTGATGGCGGACCCCATGGTGTGACGAACCAGAAGTGGAGGAGGGGCGCTGCTCGAGGCGCGCTCGCTACCGTATTGAAAAGGAAGACAGAACAAGTGAAGGAAATGCAGCGCCATTGCGGGTGCATGTAGCAGGCGTTGTTCTTAATTGATACGTTGGAGCAGCTGAGGCGGTCTTCTCCAGAACGTTGATGCAGTTCCTGGAGAAGGACCTGGAACTAGAAACCGGTCGAAACTTGCCCCCGAAAACTCTTATTTCGCGAACGATAGCATCGCGGTGCCCCTAAAACCATGGTCGTAACCAGGGTGTTAATGTATAGAGAGGCTACCTTTGCCGATTGATGTCGATGTGAAGGGGTGGAAATATTTTGGCATCACCCAAAAAGTTAACGCGTTAAGACATTACGGGGGGGGGGGTGTCAGAACCCCCCGAACTCCCCTCTAGTTACGGTCCTGCCTAAGATGGCCCCTCGGAACGCCATTTCAAAACCACTGCAATTAAGCCTACCTGTTCCCATGCGGTGCAGGTCCGACATGCTGCCTCAGGTCGGCCTGGCTATATCAGGGCTCCTTTCGGTGTAGTTGAGCGTATCCGCATACCATGGACTAAACATGCTCCGTCTTCTTACTTCTCGTCCAGGGATCGGTGACCACGTGAGCGTGGAGCTGCACAGCCCGTCGTCTCCCGACCAGCTGGCGGTGGGCGGTGAGATGTCCCTGCGCTGTCGAGCCGAAGGCGTCCCCGAGCCGCAGCTCGAGTGGTTCCACAACGGGGTGCGCCTGTTCCGCAGCGAGAGGGTGACCTTCCGCGGACGACGCTTCCACCTGGCCGCCCTGACGCCTTCCGACAACGGCGTCTACACGTGCGCCGCTTCCTCCGAGGCCGGCATGGTGCGCAGTCGCCGAGGCTTCGCCCTCACGCTGGCTGGTACGCGCCTTTCATGCTGCCAACATCATTAGAGTGTCGCTGCAGTGGCTCCTCTAAACGATCGTATAAGCGGTCAGGTTAAATCGCTCAACACTATTTCATCGAGTGAGCTATGGGTGAGTGACCGTGTCCACCTCCCGAGCCTCAATTGCTTTCGCGCTTCTCCCTATTTCATCACGAATGAAAGTAAAAAAAAACTAAGAAGGAGTGTCACGTGACGATCTTACAGCCTAGTCACAAAAAAATAATAAGGGAGAGACCATGGTCATATTACAGCCTCGCTACTATTGGTTGGCTCGCTTTCGTTTCTTCTGATGTGGACGCTGCGGCGACCTAGTGCTATGCAGAGTTATGAGGCAGCGTATACGTACGATCGCGAAGGCCATTTTCCATGTTTCATCTCAGCGCCACCAGGGCGTGCCACAAGCCCTGTCCCTTGCACTTTCTCGCGTTCTAGCATAAAGTGACCGTAATTTAAAAAAAAAAAAAGCCGTTTCAGGCACCCTAACAATATTTCTCGGTGAAAAAAAATCAAACTAAATTTTGCCTCCGCAACACCCCGTGCAGGAGAGAACGTGCCCCGGATCAGCACGCTGCCTAGTGACGTCACTGTTAAGCGTGGTGACGTGGCGCGGCTTGATTGCGTCTACGAGCGGGCCGCGATCACGGAGTGGTACGCGCTGGACGGCGACGTTCCTCTCGGCAACACCACCAAGTGAGTACACGCACACTGAATAATCTCACGGTCGTCGGCATGACGTTGGCGTTATTGTATGCTTAACTGTACTACACACACACACATATATATATATATATATATATATATATATATATATATATATATATATATATATATATATATATATATATATATATATATATATATATATATATATATATATATATATAGAGGCAGGCATGGTGGTTGAGTGGCCGTAGCGTTGCGTATAGTCAAGTAGATCCTCCGTGAGCGGTCACAACGTGGTTTATTTCGACGTTTCGGCCTAGATTCTGGCCTTCATCAGGATGAATCCTGATCAAGGCCAGAATCTAGGCCGAGGATCGGAGTATCTACTTGAACACGCATATATATATATATATATATATATATATATATATATATATATATATATATATATATATATATATATATATATATATATATATTGAATTAACTTGCAAACGAAGGCCGTGCCATGGCCGAAACGTTAGTAAATACGATCCTTTTCTTATGTGCTATCTGCAAGTTAATTCAATATAGAAAATACCCGGACCTGTCGTGCCTTCCCTTCAAGTTCCATATATATATATATATATATATATATATATATATATATATATATATATATATATATATATATATATATATATATATGTATATATATATATAAATGGGTGGTGAGGTATGAAGCTACGTTTGAAGTTGTTCGCCTCGGTGGCTGTCAGCCACAGTAGAAGGTAAACATGAACAGGTTGCAGGCTGCCGGGGCTTTATGCCAGTGTTACGTGAACGCCATAAGCTGCCTCAATGAAAGGTTACTTCGTTCGTCCGTTTTCATAATTACTCGTACCGACGCGAATAGGGTCATTGTGAAACGTCACGATAGGATTTTCAATCACCCCAGATTAGTTTCGACCTCTCGGGGTTCATTAACTTGGGTGGAAATCGAAGTAGCCGTAGGTGCCGTGTCACCGCGGTTGGTTGTCAGCAGGTGTAGAGGCACTTGCAACAATAACAAAGAAAAAGAAATCTAACTACGTTGCTGAGGAAAAAAGGGAGTACCTTTGGCTGGAACGAAATGAAAGGGGATTTACGGCACGTCAGATGTTATCTACAGGAGGAGCGCTCGTGAAGGAAAGGAAAAAGAATAAGCCGAGGTGGGGAAGGGAATAGAAAACCTATATTATAAATGCATTTCTATCGTTTACTTTCTATCCTTTTTCTTCTTCTTTACGTAAGCTTTTCGGGACCGTATATGACGCAAACTCCGCCACTCGGCCAGTCCCCTTAAACGATGACGAATCGGAAATCCGTTCCCTCCAGCCCGGGACACGTACGTCACAGGGTGACACCGCGTAGAACTTATAAGGGAGATTTATGGCGGTATATAGCCCCCCCGTCCCCCCCGTTTTATATGTCTATACATACAAGACACCGGTTATAGCGGATATTCTTTTTAATTCTTTTCGTGTTCAGACTGTCAGTTCGTTTCTCACGAAACGAGCCGACAGTCTTGCTATATGTGGAGCTGCGTGACGGGTCCTCTTAGTATAGTGGATGCTGTTTGCGAGGACCCCATTGGGAGACATTTGGTGGCGGGCGGTGGCGTTATCCGGGGCTGCGTATGCGTAACAAGGGAAACGACGTCGAATGTCCAAGTTATCTTGTGAACTCTGCAGACAGGAAAGCACAAAAGTGACTCCGGACGTATCCGAGCTCAATAAAAAAAAAAGAAACAAAAAAGAACGGTAATTCGCAGTTGCCTTTGTCGGATATTCATTATACTGTACTGCATGTATCAGATGCTTCGGACATTGGAGCAGAGAGAGGTACGAAAAAGCACGTGATTTAGGGTGGTTTGGGAGGGACATCCTATACGAGATCGGGGGCTATACTTATCGTAATGTGATTTACGTATAAACCCGTGACAAACTGAAGCATTAGTGCTGGTCTTCAGCACAACTCACGAGTGATTGTGAAAAAAAAAAAAAAAAAACGCCCGGGCTGCGCGGAAGGCGCAGCACAGTCACAGTTAAAGCTAGAAGAGCGGCCTTTCAGAGCCTTTTCAAAACACTCATTAGGTAACTGCTGCAAGCACACTTGCTTGATGCCCACTACGGCATTAATAAAAAAAAAAACTTCAGGGTAGTAGGCCGACATTCGCTATATATGCTATTTTTCGTCATTGTTCTCAGAAGCTCGCGATATCCGCTAAACTATTGCGAGGAATATTGTGACTATAGCTCATGCAGTGGCTGTCGACGATGAGAAATTATGTCTGAAGTGGGTATGCGCCACAGTTAATTGCTGAACGAGAACAAGCCTTTGTAATGGGTTGGAGCATCGGACGACCCACTCGTTACGCTATTCGCATTGTGTCGACGACGGCTTGGTATTTCGCTGTTTTAAAACGCCTTATAAGTCGTAATTAACGCGATTGCTTTCTCGACGTCAAGCCTGCCTATAAGGCAAGTTTGCCAAGGAGTCCCAGGCACCGGCGTGGCTCAGTGGTAGAATACTGAGCTGGCATCTAGCGGACCCGGGTTCGAGCCCCACTGTGTCATTGGTACTAGGTTTTTTTGCCGATTTCGTGCGACGCTGTAACGAAAACCGGTGGTGGCGGCGGACAACTACGGCGCTGCACGAGACCTGAATTGTGATCTCGTATAACAGCTTTCGCTGTAAAATCGTGCAAGTGAGGCGCGTGGGTAGGCGGGGTCGTGGCGTGCGCATGCCTGTGAGTGTGTTTGTGCGTGCGCGTATAGTAGCGTGTGTGGAAGTATGTGTACATGCACGCACGCGCGCGTGCGCGTCTGTGTGTGCGTGAGTGATGATGATGATGAACCTTCAGCTTTGCTGGCACTCGCCCACAAAAGGGGATCGGCTAAGAACAGGGTGGCAGGATCATCAAGTGTGCTAATTCAGGCATTCAGGTAGTCTCGTAGCGTGAGTGATTTGTGCATGTGTTTGTACATGTTCGCGCGCATGTGCTAGTGTGTGCATGCATAATACGCTTGTCTGTGTGCGCGTACGAGCATGCGCGGTGCGCTTGCGTTACGTGTGTTTCTGTGCGTGCGCAAACGCGCATCATTGCGCGCGTGTGTGTTCGTATTCCGTTACATACATGCATAGCTATCCGTACACGTGTGATGCCCGCATGTGTGCGCGAATGCGTGCGTGCTTGTGCGTGCGTCTGTTTACTTACGTGAGCTATAGGGCGTGTGCGTTTGTGTCATCGAGTACGTTTACGAGTATATATGTTTCCGCGCTATTGTGTTAGGCCTGCGCGATTGCGCCATTTTATCGGTCTGTTTGTACGTGTGTATCTGTACTTATGTGTATACATGTGCGCACTTCGTGCGCAATTGACTGCGTACGCGCATTTCGTGTGGCGGGACTCGTGCGAGCGTGAGTGGTTCAGCGCAAGCGGGCCCGAATGCATGTGTGTTTCGGTGTGTATGCGTGTATGTGCGTGTGTGATTGCATAATCGCGTTTGTATATGCGCGTGCACGTATGCATGTGTCCTATATTGCGTTACGTAAAACGAACGCATTTTTATTAACACGCGCGCAAATGTGTTCGGGTGTGCGTGTGCGCTGTTCTGTATTCATCGAGGTAGGCGGGAGCACAAGAAATGACGGGGCTGCAGACAAAGTGCGGGTGTTGAAATATAAGGTTCCACCATGATATGTTGCCGCTGAGCGTTCTCGAAAGTTGTGCACGATATCATTGGTGTCGTACGACGAGTGTGGACAAAGTGTTGATTGTCTTGCAGGACCATGATACTGGGCAACTCCTCGCTGCTGGTGCAGAACGTCCAGAGCTCGGACGAGGGGCTCTACCGCTGCGTCGGCGTGGGCCAGGATAAGAACGCCGCGCAGCAGTCCTTCGTGGCGAGGATAAGCCTCGCATGTGAGCGTACTCGTTCTCTCTCTCTCTTTCTCTCGAGATAATCCCTAATTTGCCTACTCGTGTAACGTACAATTCGTAATGCGGTTTGAATCTGTTTCCTGAGATACTTGCTCTCAAAGGGCGTGCAATATTCGTGAAAGTGTCACTGCCAGTGAAGAGGGCAAGTAAACTTGCAGCTGGTGATTGGGGGGGGGGGGGGGGGGTGCTGTGACACCTCCACCCTCCCTCGAAGGGGAACCCTGCTCGCGCTTATGGGAGTGGCACATATCCCTAGTGGGATTAGATGCACGATAGTCCCTGGACATGAATGGCTTGACCTAGAACTGCTTCGCTGTTAATGAACGCGTGAGCGCATTTCATAAAAAAAAATTGTTTACGTTGTCGCTCGACCGTCTTATACACGTCGACTGACTCCACAGTTGGAGTCAGCACCTGCCCTGTCGACCAGTTCTCAGTCTTGTCCTCGTGAAAAGGTATCCCTGAAATGCACGAGCTAGTGATATACTTCCAACTTGCCCCGCAGTGTATTTCGGGAAGTAAAATAAAACAAAAGGTTTGTTTTGTAAAGAAGGCTTCACAGCAGTGTTTTGTCTATATGCAGAGAAGCCAGCTTTGCGGGAATCGTTTTTACAAAAATTTTGGTGAATCGTTGCCGAGAGTGCGGATTTTACGCAAGAAAATGTGGTATATGCTACAAACTTTGCTTAAAACGCAAGCCTAATGTCGTGACCATGCCACAAGGTCCCTGATTTTTTGCTTGTCCCGGCGCAACTAGCTCTTCTAGTTTGTTTTGATTATAAGTCGATGCCCTCAAACTCGGATTCCAGATCTATTTAAAATGGGCTGACTGACAATCGTGTAAATACTTGTACGTATGCGCATAGATACACACACGGGCATAAAGAAGTTCCGTCTAACGTCTTGCACTTGGATCAACTCATCATAGATCTCGAAGACTTCAAGCACGGGTCGATCGAGCCCCCGTTGCCGGAGGACCGCACCGTGGTGGCCGCAAAGGGGGGCCAGCTGGAGCTGCTCTGCGTGGTGCCCGATGGCCAGCCGCGGCCCAGGGCCTGGTGGGAGGACCCGTCGGGCCACACCATCGGTGACACGGGCCGCGTCAAGGTGTCTGGTATGCGGCTGCTCATCGACTCGGCCAAGAAGGGTGACGCCGGCAACTACACCTGCGTTGCGCAGAACATGGCTAACACACGACGCACCAGCGTCACAGTCTTCGTAGCTGGTGAGTAGTAGCAGTAGTTGTTGTAGTTCTCGTTCGATAGAGTTGTAGTGTGGTTGTAGTGGTGGTAGTAGTAATACAGTTTGAGAAAATTTTTAAGGTAAGTTGAATGCTTGGGCTGTTTAGATTAATATGGTATGTTGCGAATGTTATATTCATAATTTTTGTGTCATTAGTTCAATATTAGAAGTTGGAAGGGACAGTTCAAGGCTTCATTTTCAAATGTTGCATAAAGACCCCGCCACGTAAATGTAATTGGAACATCCTGTACAAAAGAAGGGTAAACTTAAGGGCTCGTTTTTTTTTTGTGCTATACACAATATTTGTTAGAACTTACAGACACTTATACCAAGGAAAGTACAGGGTATGTTATTTGAAGTAATTGTAATGCAATTCTGAAAAACGAAAAGTGGATGAAAACAACTTGCCATGGGCAGGGACCAAAGCTGCAGCCTTCAAATAACGCATCCAATGCTCTGCTAGCCGAGCTACCATGGTGGTTATTCACTTGTTCGCTTTATGGGGTATGTATGTGCATTTAAATGCAGCCATGTATTTCAAAGTTTTTTTTAAATATTATTTCTCGCCTTCACAATTCAGCCACTTAACTCTTACAAAGCAGGTACAAAGCCAGGCAAGTTAGAATGAATCATCCTGAAAGGCATTGGATTACAGAGGGAGACTACAAAAGAAACTCTAAAAAAAAAGAAATGTTTGTATTTGTTTGAAAGGATGGGATGAGTGCTGCTTAACAAAAGCACATTAACCAAAATATTCAAAAAAGAAACATTCTAAGAAAAAAACATCAAGTCAACTGCACAGCACACTCATTCCCCGCAATGTGCGCCCTGCGAACAACGTTGATCGACGTAGGGCCAGGGATAGAGCTCTGCTCGAGGAAGTCCGTAGTAGGCCCAGTGATGCAAGCTTCGTGGATGCTGCATTATGTCTCCTACAAGAGTCATTCACTGTTTTCATCATCGACTGGAATTCAAGGCTCACTGGCTAAACCACAGTATGCACATTGAAGCCCTTGATAGCTGATCAGGTTGCAATCGCGCTGGCAGTGCTAGATAGTCGCAGAGTCAATATACAATGACTCTAAGCCGGCTATCAAGGCCTACAAAACCAGAATGGTTGCACTCATACCCTCTGCATTCTCCAAAGCGTCAAGAGTGTCACGCCCCATTTTCTCTCTTGGTTTCCCACTCACCTGGGGTCGTTTGATCGAGGGCTCTTCCTCTAACCCAAACGAGGGCAGACAAGGCCACGCGAGGACTCGCTGACCGCACCACCTCAGCAGTCCATCTGCCTCGCAGGGAACCTTTACTCACGTTCAACGGAATAACAAAACGCTTCCATTTGTAAAGACGGGTATTCCGCCTCCCACGCCCTGCCTTTTGCAGGGTGCAGGCAGTTACCCTTAGACAATTGCAAGCCAGTGCGTATCCTAACCCTGCGGTTCTTCATGTCATGTACCCTGAACGGTATGCCAGTGCGGACTGCTTTGCCTTTGAACTATTAACAACATTCAACCATCTGTTTTGGGAATGTGAAGCTGTCAGTTCCGTCTTCAGCGAGAACAGGTGGCCCGTGCTCTCGCACAGCCGTGAACTCAATGATCAAACCCCGGCCGTTTACAGTGCCCGTGAATGGACTGCCAAGCTTGGCTTAGTGGTTTCTACGTGGGATTAGCCGGGGGACGCGGGGTCTCCCCTTCATCTTCTCTGGACCAGAATAAAGTTTTAATCATCATTATCTAGTAGCCGCATGTGCAGGATTCTCTAGGTCACATAGAAAAAATTATTAACCATGTGCATTTTGTTTTCCACGCAAATTTGCAAATGTGCAATGCAATATTATTTATTTTGAACCAACAAAGGATTGTGTTGACCCTAGCGCCCCAACCCTCTCGCAAGTTCAAGGTGTGCAGTGGACACTGCATCATGTCCCTGCATCGTAACTGCAACAAAATAATGCTTGTTCAACTTAGGTACACAGCCAGCATAGACAACCACAAATATTTGCATAAGTTGAACTGTCTCATTTTTATTTCATTCCTGTAATCACTCGTCAAAGATTAACTGTACATAGTAATTAAAAGATGATTGCTGTATAGCTCGGCTAGGTCCAGGTATGCAAGCCAAAGCTTGCTTACTTGGTTATGCTTGTTTATCCTCGTAGCCAAGCTAGTTTGCTAACCAAACTATATGACATGTTGAACATTTCGTACTGCGTGCATTTACTACCATCACTTGGACAGTTTCCCGTCACTGCAGTATACGCGAGAAACGCCAGATGCCTATACCACCAGTAAATACTCGTACTCGTGTGCTCCTCTGCTAGCAGATGTGCATACTCCTTGCGTTTTCATCTTGGACGCTGCCGAAGAGCATTCAGAGAGGTACACTGACGAGCCAACAAATGCGTTCGCTGTTGGCTCATACACTACTGCAGTGCGGCAACTAAATTTTGTGCGCCTTGTCACAGGGCACCCTAACATTGCTTCAAGGCCAGGCGGAGATACACTGCAAAATTCATTCGACTAGGCCAGTAAACCTTTCACTTTAAAATCACCGATTTCTCGCTAACCTGGGTCCCTTACCAACATTTTCTTGCAGTTGCGCCGTCATTGTCTTCCCACCCACTTGACCTGACGGTGGATGAAGGCGAGGAAACCATTCTCACGTGTTCTTACTCGGGCTCCCCACCTCCGGTCACCCGGGTCTCGTGGCAGCACGACGACAGGCCACTGCGACCCGCCGGCAACGGCGGCTCGGGAAGTACCGACCCCATCACGGCGGCCGTGAACGGCAACGGCGGGCCAGGTCATTTGACTACTTACCCCAATGGGACGCTGCAAATCCGCAACGTAGGCCTGAGCGACGCAGGCGACTATTTCTGCAGCGTCAACACCACTGGTTTCCCCATACAGACGGCAAAGGTTGCTACTTTGCAAGTCAGGGGTGAGTGATCTGTTTGATTCATCTTTGATCCGTGTGGCATTTCTTGAGCCACTTCCTTCCCACTTGCATGAAACAGCAGAGCAGGCATTGCACATATCCAGTTACAGTGTCACTTACGTTGCTTTGCCAGTCTATTAACATGTCATAGGCTGAACGCATTTAGGTATGCTAACTTTGGAAGTGTGGTAATCTCTTGAATGAAGCATTTTATTTCAATGGAATAAGTGCTGCAAGGTTCCTGGAATGCTACTTCAGCAGTTCACGTCTACCTTAAACATAGTTTCTGCTTTCATCTTGTGTACCTTTAAAATGCACTGTAATTCTCTGGTTTCATTCTTTTCCTTTGGCTTCCCTCCACAGAGCGGCTAAAGTTTGTGCCGGCTCCTGTAAGCCGCAACCTGGAGCTGGGTTCTAATGCCAAGGTGTACTGCCGTGCGCGGGGCAGCCCGTCGCCCATCGTCCGATGGATCAAGGAGCAAGAGGGCAGCCGGCAGCCGCTGTCGCTCGAGTGGCCGCCACACATCCGCGATGAGAACGGCACACTGCGATTCCAAGGGGTGCGTGCCCAGGACGCCGGCCGCTACACCTGCGTCGCCACCAGCACCCAGGGACTCATCAATGCCACCGTGCGCCTCGACGTCATCAGTGAGTGACAAAATGGTTGCACAATAGATGTTGGTAGTACAGTTGACCCTGTCACCCCCCCTTAAAACAAAACAAGAAAAGCCGTACACACTTGCCTCCTGCACCACAAAGTGTTAGTGCAGTTGCATCCCTTCATAGGAGACACGCACCAGAGATAATTCCTTTTCTCTAGTATGCAGAGTCTTATATAAGCAGGGTAACATGTCGTCATTTTGTGATCAGACCCTGTTTCGATTCAGGCACACTGTTCTCTCATATACCCATTTTTCTCTTACTTCACTGTCTCTTAGGAAGGAGTTCATCTGATAGGACGTCTGTCTCGAGCTCTGATAATCACTATGACTCATCTCAGTTATCTCACACACTCGTGCCCATCGAAGCTGCGTTCTTGACTGCTGCAGCTGCGTGAGATTGTTTTGTGCGGCAGGGGGCATCAGTTGTCTTTGCAGTGCTGCAATTCATGCATATTTTTGTATGGAATATTCTTGATAGAATAAATTCTATTTCCATCTGGATTATTGAACCAGCTGCAAAGATGTCCAGCTCAATCATTCGGCTATATATTGCTATAGTTCATTTTGAAGTTGATGAATATCTAGCTTCAATATGGCCGAATGTTTTCTGGGAACTGATGTAGTTCCTAGAGGATACTCATTCAGCATAAGATAATTATATTGGCATGCTTGCTTCCTCACAGCATATCCACGGAATGAGATGGACTCAGCTGTTCTCATCTTGTCCCGTCCTAAGCCCTGTTTTATGCTTCATCTACTGTGCACCAACCAACCCAATAAAGCACACTTCTCCAGCTTGACTCATGGCTAAGCGTGCTTTCATAACATTCCTGGCATAACTGTGGATGTGTAACATAATCTCATTGTGATGTGAGGTCTAAGAAAGTCTGCTAGTTTCATTATGTCATTTGTTTTATCGCGAGCTTAACAGGAGTATATCCTTCATGATCTTTTCGTATGGTACGTAAGCACTGCTAAGTGCATCTGCTTGCTCTGACCACTTCGTCTCTTTCTTCGTCTCTTGTTTTTCATGCAGTGATGCCCCGTTTCACGGTTCAGCCGTCCACGACGCGAGCGGTCGAGGGTTATAGCGTCATGTTACACTGCAAGGCGACGGGCGACCCATCACCCACGATCCAGTGGGATCGCAACAACGTGCTCAACAACTTCGACCCACAGCGCTACCGCGTCCTCGACAATGGCTCCCTCTACATCTCCGAAGTACATCGCGACGACGACGGCAAGTACGGCTGCACAGCCGGCAACAGTGGGGGCCTGCGGCGCGTCGAGGCCAGCCTCGTTGTCCTAGGTAGGCTTTGTTTTGCAGGAGATTTGGGGCTCAATATTACATTTGGAAGTTGTGTACACAGAGTTAGTACAAACTCTAGAGGAAGTGCTCCTCATACGGCCCATGCTTGAGAATCTGACGGCAAGGCTGCCACTGCACTACGCTGCGTGCATTACCAGCCCCTGCGACGCTTGCCAGACTTGACAGTAGTATTCAGTTTCCATCACAGTTAATGACCTCACATCACAGTTAGTGACCTCAAATTAGGAAGTTTTTGAATAGCTTATGCATACCTACTAACTCTCCCGATCTGACCGGGAGACTCCCGAATTTCGACCTAGTCTCCCAATTGTACAAATGTCATCTCGAATATCTCGAAAACTGGCCGCCCTAGCAGGGGCTTTTCTTTGAATCACGCGCGTATGTTGGCCCTTCTTGCTGTGAACATTGCAGTACTGCAGAAGAGCACTCACCGCTACACTAGTTCACTGTAACCATACCGTGCGTGCCACGAAGGTCAGTGATCGAGGGACGCACTCGTTGCCGTATACAAAAGCGGGCCATGGAAGAGGCACCACAACTTTGTGCCTGGTCGTCTTGGCCCCTCATTTTGAACACTCAGTCCACGCCGCCTGCCTAGGTGTTAGTTGTGTTTGTTACATGATTGAAGGGAGTTGCGTGTTTACTCAAGTTCAGTTGGAAGATCGATGGCGGTGTCAAAAGAAAAGCAAAAGTACTCACAAGTGTTTCAGGACTCGTACACGGCTGAGTTTCGGTGCTTCGCGACTTCGCGGAAAGGTGACAAGTACGGATTTTGTGCAGCACGTGCCTGTGATGTAAGCGTGTGGCACTACAGGAAGGCCGATGACGTCGCCTCACAGAAGCATCAGAACTGCATTCGTGTTTCGTAAGAGCAGGTCAACATCGGAAGTTTCTTCCAAAGGAGCTGCCAGGGCACCGTCATCAATGCAGAATGCCTATTCACGGGATTTTTGTGGAACACGACTTGCTACTGAGTGTTAATGATCACGCCAGACCATTGTTTTGGTGAATGTTCTCTCTCTCTGAAGTGCCACGTTTTCGCAATCGCAGTGGACAGAAGCAACGACAGCGTTCTCGCAAATGTCTCAATCTCGGTAATTTCTTACATGCGGCCCCCCACTTCATCTCTGTGCTGGTCTCTCGATTTTTCATGCTGCTAGGTTTGCATGTACGCATAAGCGAAGCTTTACGTTGGTGTTGGACGTGCATTGTACGTTCACCTCTTGCAAGTTCTCATTGAGTGACAAATGCTAACACTGCGCCCCTGATGGCCGCTAACTCAGCATACGCTAGTAGAAAATTCTCTATTAAGTACAGTTGTAAAAAGCAAGCTTTTCTATGTTCTTACAGTTGTAGAAATTTAAGAAAACGCAGACAACGCACAGACACTCACAACTCGGTCACAAGGTGCACAAATCGGCCACGGCCTTGAACACAATTTGGTGTGGTGGCGTCATCTAGCAAAAGTGTCGGTACCTCACTGTGCCACGAGCCCTGCATACAGTAAACAGCCACAATAGCCTTGAACCTTTCATAAAGGTATTCTAAATAAACATTGAAAACCGTTTGCTTATTTAAGATGTGTAAGAGTACTTGTGTTTGATTGCTATTATTGAGACCTGAGGTTTTGATCAACGATCCCACTTCTGCCACCAGTTATTGATGCCGTAGGTTTTGATCAGGGATCCCACCCACTGCTATCTGTTGCGGAGGTATTGGGACTTTGCTGTTATCGGCACCGAGAGACTCGGGAGGAAGACGCCTAGCATGAAGAGACTGATGAGGAAAACTGTACAGAGGTTTATTCTACATTATTTACCAGCGAGCATTTCTCGCCACTAGGTGAACATCTATACGAAAATGTTGTCCTACATTGTGACGATCTCGTCGAAGGCTCTCTCAGGAGCACCCTGCTGCTTTTTGTCCTTTCGCATTCCCTAGACGCTAGGCCTAGGTAAAAGGGGAAAAACATTTTCACCCAATCAGATCATCACTGCTGAGGGTCATTTTGCTGGCACCGCCCCCAACATACACTGAAACACACAACCCAAAACCAATAGTGTTCCGGCCACGCTGTCGCATCCGGGGAATCATGCAGCCAGCAAAGGGGATGTGAGGAGTCAGCCGTGTCGCTGCTTGGGCTGACCGCCCACACTGTCGAACGGTGGTCGCAGGCCAGGCAACTCCAATGACATGTGCTTGGTCATCTGGCGTTGATTTGAGCGTCGGTGACCTCTCAGCCAAAGACGCACACCGTGGTGGTTCGAGGTCTAAACTCAGCGTCTGGGCCTCAATGTACGAAGGCGCCGCGTGTCGCATTTTCGTGCTGGCACAAGCGACAGCAGGGCTGTGTGGAGTAATTACAACCACGCACCTCCCAAATCAAGAAAAACAGCCGGGAGTCTTCGCGTTCCTCCTTATCAACGACTGCCTTTCTTCCGTCTCAGTGCCCGCCGCAAAGGAAGGCTCGCCGATCGCAACAATAATAAACACATCACTCCATTGTGTGGTGCTAATTTTAGCCACTCTAAAGAACAATAGCCAAGGAATCCACAACAATGGTAGGGTATGAGTGGTGTTCGTGTGGTCTGTCCACTTTCAGCCCAGCTTCTTCTCTAGGATTTGTACTAACTCGGTGCTTGTATATTTGCCTGTATATTGTGGAATTAATTAGAACTAGGCTTAGTAATTAAGTAATTTTTTTTGTGATGCTGCAAAAAAAAAAAAGCAGCAGCCAAGAAAGGTATAGCGTAAACATGGTGGTAAAACTATAAAAACTTTGACAAAATAACCAGACTCATGCACAGATGTCTACCTCAGAATGGATCAACAACTTTGTTTGTCCCTGGTGAAGGTGAAGGGGGCAATGGGAGAGAGGGTAGAGGAGAGCAACTACTTGAAGTAAGCCTCCTCCATTCTTCTAGCCCTCTCCAGGATGGCCTCCTTAATGTTGAGCCTCGAGCGGCAGAAGGCAGTCTCCCATGGCTCCTCACTAGCAATGAAGCGTTTCATAAAGGAAGGAAAGAGGGTGCTTAGGGCAGCCTCACATGATGAGGTTTAAGCCTTCTGTGGAAGAAGCACACAATTTACAAGAGGAAGGAGGGTAACTGGAGGGATGAATGCAGTGGAGGATGTAAGGGGCAGAAAAAGTGCTACTCTGCCACTGTCACCATGGAATTTCCCACTTGCCTGGGGACCTGCACTTGAGTGGTGAAGAGTTTGAATGCTCAAATTGGTAGCATGTGCAATTGTGAAGTGAAATAAGCCTATCCTGCACTGTAAATGGTGCCTCCACCATAACAAGTTTGAAATATTATTCATCACTTTAAGGCTTCAAGGGCAACTTCGACAATTTTTTTTCTGTTGACAAATCTTAATAGAATTTTTAGTATATGTATTTTCGGCTCTCTAATGATCTGTGCCGGACATCAAGATTGCAAGTCATTTGATTTTCCTAAAAACCATGCCTTACAATCTGGGTCACCCAGTCTTTATTGTGATGTAAGATGCCATCGCAATGGTGTTCTACATCATGATGTATCTAAGCAGGTGATAAAAAACCAGCGCTGAGCATCCTGGGCTTAAATGGTCACTTTACATGAGATATGGACGCCATCTGGCAGTAATGGTGAAAAACAGAAGCAGCGGCAGAGCCACTGGTAGGCGGCAGCACTGTATCGTCTTAGTGAAGCGTAGGAAACACCCGTTTTTTTTTTTTTTTTTTTTTTGTGCATAGTGTCACATTGTCGATGCAGAAACACTAGGCTCTTCAAAATTATGTATTTATTCATTTTCCAGTGAATTAACACACAACTTAATACTTTGTGATAATGTTGCGCCTCAGATATGTGTAATATTTGTGTTTTGATTGGCGATATTTACAAGTATATAACTGCAGCCACCAGATCAAGATAGGTGGGCATCGAGCAAGTGTTTAAGCTTTCGCTGGGTGGCTGATCGGGTGACAGACAGACAAACAGAAAAACAGACAAGTCAAAATTTCTCCGTTCGAGTGTTCCAAGAAAATATGATTTAAAAGGCTCTGTGAAGTGCCTTAAAACAACTTCTTCACAGAATTCTGGTGATTTTCTCACACTTGTGCCAGAACGGGACCCTTCTTGAGCACTTCGGTGTCCTGGTGGCAGTCCACATCAGCACAGCCAGTACAGCAACAGCATCCTGTAAAGAGGGGTGGTGCACTGAACTCCTCAGTCTACATGCTACTAAAAATCATGTGAAATAAACCTTCTTGTTATCAGCTTTAACTCTTGACACATGCTTCTTCCTGATGCTTTAAGGATTCGTGTTGTGAGTGTGAACTCAAACTTTAACTCCCTCTGAGCAACTGCAGCCGAAGCAAATCTCGGAAGGCTATGCTTCTGTAGGTTAAATGCGCCATAGAGTTTCTCACAAGATTTACTAGAGAAAACTCTGACCCAGGAACCTTTCAGCTACCGTGGGAATAATGGGTAGAACATGGATTTGCTTAGGCTTCCTGCTTGCGACGTCGAAAGCACGTGCGGCTTTGCTTATTTGTCATGCTTTGGCTTTGTTTTGGATAAAAGAACAGCTCCTTGTAAATATTGTGGTCCAATTTCAATTTATGAGCTTGAAGAGGTTAAGCTGGTGAAATGGGACTGGTTAACTTTTACTAAACTTTGTCTTGCAGTGAAACAGCTGCAGACTGCATAGAGCCAAAAAAATGATATGTAGGCAAATCCACCTGCCATTTCCACGCTGTCTAAATCGTCATGCATAGAAGCTCCCATAGACACTAGCGCCAGAGTTGCCTCTAGTGTATTATTAAGAAACTCAATGGCATGCACTAGGGCTTTGGCCAGGCTATTAGGCTTGTCCTTAATTGGCTTGTGCATCATCGGCTCTTGCATCATTGGCTTGTGCTTCATTTGCTCTTGCGTCATCAGCTTCTGCTTCAT
Source organism: Rhipicephalus microplus (assembly GCF_043290135.1). Classification (NCBI taxonomy): domain Eukaryota; kingdom Metazoa; phylum Arthropoda; class Arachnida; order Ixodida; family Ixodidae; genus Rhipicephalus; species Rhipicephalus microplus. Next base: position 166,547,316 of record NC_134705.1, on the reverse strand, counting down.
CAGCTTTCGCATGCTTGTCTTGCATTTTGTTTGAACAGACTCCGAAGGCTATTCTTCGGGCAGCCTGCCAGGCGTGGGTGATCCTGGCGAAAACACGATGGCCAAGACGGTGACCATCACACTGGGTGCGGCGGCCATCTACATGATGCTGGTCATGGGACTCATGATCTGGTGCCGATTCCGAAGGGCACGCAGGAAGGCCATGCTACTGCTGCAGGTCTCCTCCGAAGGTGAGTGAGCTTTCAAACAAAACTCATTTGTTGCGTGCCTGCAAACGCACCGCGTCCGAGACCCACGTGTACTGTGCCAGTGCACCCCAACTTGGATTTCGGAGGGAAGCAGAAAGTAACTTCGTTTGAAACACCAAATGTGGTGTACTTCCTGGTCTCCTTCTCTTTGGATGTGGGCATGTTACTACACTCGTTAGTAAGGCCACGAACGATAAAAGACGTGCATGTGTTAGCAGATACCAAAGTGCGATCGTGCACATATCTGAACAACCAAATTTATCAGTGCTCATATTTTTACATAATCTGGGTGGTGATGTTGATATTAAGCTGACTAAGTGTTAGGGTGAAGTAATACCACATTTTCTCATGTATAACCAGCACCTTCTATAGCAATTCGTGAAAAAGTTTTGGAAAATGGACACCCCGTAACATTATGAAATAAGCTTTCTTGCATAGCTATGAGTACTGCCATGAAGCACCTTTGCGATCCAATTTCCTAAAATTTTTGTACAGGTTATACACTAGGGAATGTGGCAGTTTCGTTTCAAGAAATTGTCACTTTCAGTTGTGGCTTTTCTGCAAGCTTCTTTCGAGGATATTTAAAAGCTTGATGAGTGACCTGCTACATGGCTGAAGTGAGCGCCTCGTGCGAACTAGGCTCATTTACGTTTAAGAATATTCTGGTAAGATATTGAAGCTTTTGTTTCAATAATGGCTGTAGTCTCAAGCTCACATGTGGCACAAATGTAAGTTTGTGCCACATTGTTTTCTGTGCCAATATTGTTTTCTCTGTTCACAAGGGCGCACATTTGCTTCTTTGCAGTGGCCAAGCCCGACGATGACATCGCTCCAACGGAAATGCGGGACAAGACGGGCCCCGTGATAGCAGGGGCGCGCGACTCGCTCATTGCGCCCCACGGCGCCAACGGTGGTATCGTCGTGGGCGATGGAAATGCGGCTGCTGCCGACGCGCTGTCGCACAGCTCGGGCTCCCACTCGCAGAACTCGAGGCGCAGTCGAAACTCGTACGACAAGCTGCACTTCCCGCGCCAGGACCTGCACACCATGATGCTGCTAGGTGAGTCGACGCTTTCGTTTCCTGCGCTTTTGGGAATCCAGCGTGGACTGTCTGGACGTAAAAGCTTTCAAAGTTGAGAGAGGCAAGAATGTGCAAACGGTAGGGGAAGCGTGTGAGTTTCAGATTGTTGGTACATATTCAAAGTGTAGAATAGTGCAATACAACGAAAACGAGAAAGACCAAACAGGACTAGCGCAGTAGTTTAGCACTGTGTTCAGCTCTAGTTCTGTTTGGTCTTTCTCGTCTTCCCTGCATCGTGCTGCTTAGCGCTACAGTATGGGAGAGGAAAGAAAATTAGGGTAGTTTTGTGCGCAATATACATAATCCTAGAAGAGTTTAACCAGTGTGTTGCTTTCAATGGCATTATGCAGGGGACTTTGTTCTGCATGCTGTGTTAATGCAAAAATAAAGTCAGCCGATCACAAAGGCAGTGCTACCTGAAATGTGTGTGAAGTTATCGTGATATATAACGTACAATATATGTTCGTGTAAGGATTATTTTTCTAAAGAATTATACAGACCAGAATAGCCTTCTGCTATTTATGTAATTCAAACATCTACAGAGCAAGCATAGATATGACAAATTGTCAGTTATAACAAAGTAAATTAAGAAGAGCTTTGTCATAGATACAGTGTTACAAATATACATTTTTAATAAATTTCCGGAGATAAAAAAGTATTTTCATGGCCTAGTGATTTTGTTATAATGAGGTTCGAGTGTAGTACAATCTGGGTTGAGAACCTGTTGATATGAGATTAGCAAAGCGAGAAAGGATGAATGGTGGCAGGGTGTCACTTAGAGTTGCATGACTGACGGAGTGGCAGTGGCTGCCATGGAGAGACTGCCGGCTGTGACTGCTTTGGCGTGGTCGTCTCCTACAGTGTGTAGCAGGCACGCTATGGTCAGGGCAGTGCAATCTAAATCCACTGCACACCTTAGTACAGACACGTGTCTGTAAAATCAGCGTCAGTACTTAATAACCATTCAACGACAATGTACAATAAATTTCAACACAATAGCCATTTAGATTAGAACGGGGACACTGAATTTTTTATACACCTGCCACAATGGTCTAGCGGTTATCGTGCTCGACTGCTGACCCGAGAATGGCGGGGTGGAATCTCGGCTGAGCTGGCCCCAATATCGATGACGGCGAAAATGCTTGAGGCCCATTTAGATTTAGGTTCACGTTAAACAATATCAAGCGGTCGAAATTTCGGAACCCATCTAAGGGGCACTGACACAAAATTTCGCGGCTGAGACAGCCTGTGGGGTCAATTCCCAGGAACATTCGTATATCATCTGCAAAATATCAGCAGCGAATAAAGCTGGGAAGATATTTTAAAAGGATTTATAAGTTTGCGTGAGCCCTCGACTTCATCGTGTCATTGACACCCTCGAAGGGGACCCTTAGGTGACCCCCTAATTGCCTAATGTCACCAGGCTGCAGTCAAAAAAACAAGTTATGATGCTGTCATAGCTGCCATTTTTTTTTTTTTTTTGCCACGTTTGTTTCCGCAGTGTATGTTTCTCGGCGGCTGGTTGCGTGTGCATGGTCGTGGCTCACGCTTTGAAAGTTTTGTGCTTGGCGACACTGCAGTCCAGTTTCCTATTCAAAAGTAAGTCTTGATGCGGACCGAGCAGAAGCGTGTCACAGTTCTGTGTGCAGACATGGTCAAGAGCTGCACACACTAGGTGGCGACAGTTGCGCCCAGTTCTAGGAGCTCTCTCAAACTGAAACTGAAATTGGTCGGTAATCATGGGCCTGTAATCAATTATCACCGCGTGCTGCAGCAAACACTGTGTCGGGTCATGCCTAACAGGCTTCCAGCAACGCATCTCATCAGAAAAACGCGAGGCCAATGTTTTTGTGCCAGCACCCCTTTAAATACGGTGTTTCTCATCATCATGTCCTGGTTTGGGACGTTAAACCGCAATAAATATTACAATTGAATTTTTTATGAACATACGCTTAAAGTATTTGCCAATATCTTTCTTTGTTGTATATATCCCTGTAACGGAAGACTTGATGCTGTTTCATGGTCTCTCAGTTTTTTCCTAAGCACCATTGTTGTAATTGCTCAATATGCTTGCAGGACGTGGCGAGTTTGGCGACGTCTTCCTCGCTAAGGCGAGGAACATCACGGAGGGTGAGGCTGAAACGGTGGTGATGGTGAAAGCACTGCACTCCCGTGACGAGTGGGCGCATGCTGACTTCAAGCGTGAGATGGACATGTTTCACAAGCTGAGCCACGAGGGAATTGCGCGTTTGCTGGGCGTTTCGCGAGACGTCGAACCCTTCCTGGTCATCATGGAGTACACCGACTGGGTGAGTGCGTGATGTGGTCTCGCCGTTTCTTTCATTAAAAGCGTTATGGTAGTATAACGTCTATGTTTAGTAATCAGAAAAACAGTGTGAATGAACTGGTCAAGCTTATATGGCTGCTCAGTTGAAATTTAGAAAAAAAAAAAGAAGTGAGTTTAGTACGTCATCCAATAAGTCTAGCAGGTAACAGATGATCACCAACAGAAAATTGACTGGAAATTGTGAAAAAAAAACTGCCTTTTCGTAGTGGCCAGGAAAATGGCAGGTGATAATCAGATTGGATATAACACTGCAGATGATTGCATGATCACCTGTCACACTGTATTACAGGGTATTAGGCTTTGTGGTGTTTGCGTCAAGAAACTTGCTTTTGTGCATTCCTCTCGCAACTTGCACAAGCTATGAAGTGGCTGATGTCAGCAAGAAGTGTGGGGTCATTGGATCTGTATCATATTAAGCTGTTGTCACATCGCTCATTCTTGCACAGTCTGTACTCACTGTAATGAATTCAGATGATGAATGGCACAAGATTTTTCTATCATAATTTAGCTAATCGAATTTACGCAGATGGATTGATAGACTTAGTACTATATATAACTGTGTTTGGAATTGGAATGTTGCTGCCATGGCGGGGAATGGAGTGCACGAGCTTTGTAATACTAGTAACAATACTTTATAATCACTAAGCTACTGAAGTAGTCACATATCATTCCAGAACACTAAATTTCGGAGGGAGTTGTATGTGTTATCAATAACAGTGTGGTCCTGTGTATATATTGAAACACATGTTTTCCACCGAACGTAATGCAACAGTAGCTGGCGCCACATCACCGTGGCAGTCGCCACGCATCTCGCACTTCACATTATTGGGGAATTTTTCATACACCAGGGTGACCTCAAGCAGTTCTTGCTGGCCACTCAGAAGGACAGCCAACGGAAGGGGCCCAAGCCGCCTCCCCTGAACCAGGCTCAGGCCATCGGCGTCTGCCACCAGGTTGCCCTCGCAATGGAGCACTTGGCCAACCACCGCTTCACGCACCGAGACTTGGCGGCACGCAACTGCCTCATCACCTCGCGTCTCGACATCAAGGTCAGCTGTCCGGCGCTGTGCCGTGACTCGTATGCCGCCGAGTATGCCATGCACCAGAACCGGTCGGTGCCCATCCGCTGGACGCCCAGCGAGGCGCTGTTAGAAGATGAGTGGTCCACGAAAAGTGACGTCTACTCGTTTGCCGTACTCGCCTGGGAGGTCTTCACTCAAGGCCTGCTGCCTCATGCGGACAAGGATGACACCACGGTGCTCAGGCTGCTCAAAAGTTCCGAGCTTCGCTGGACGGCGCCCGCGAGTGCCCCAATGCCGTTCGCCGACCTCCTGGACCGCTGCTGGCAGCGGTCACCGCGTGACAGGCCGTCCTTCTCCGAAGTGGCTGTCAGGATTGGCGAGATCTTCGTGGACAGCAACGTCTGAAGGCTACGTGCTGTGTCGATTAGTGTTCAATATTCAGGGTCATTTGAAGCAGTGGGCCTAATCAGGAAATGGGGGAGTAGGGATAGATGGCACCTATTTAGAGGGTCACGGTAAGGATCATAGGGAGCATCTTTATGTTTCAGCCACCTCCGTTGAACTCCTGTCAGAATCCACCTTCTTCACTTTCTTGTACTGCCCTTTGCCATTTCGGTAGCAGCTGGGACAATTGCTATTGCCAGAAGGAAGGTCTCCTCAAGATCAAGAAGCGTTTTGAGACTTTACCGCTAGGCGAAAGGGCGCATGCATCTATGGCATCGTAAAAAATGGTGGGTTAGCGTCGTTTTCGCAAACGTCACCACCTGCTAAAGGTCGCACGTGTCCTCCCGTCTTGCCTCACGTCCATGTTCATAGTCATTCACATTCTGCAGTGCACCATTTGGGCCACATAGTCGTGGATTGCAGTGTGGATGGGTGCGCCATTATGTACACCTCTGGAGCTACAAGTACTGCATTGCTATTTAATTCAGCCCAAGTTTCGTGGCCGCACTTTTATATGAAAAAGTGGGCAATTGCCTAGTTTGCCAGTTTTTTTTGTGTGTGAGGCATAGGCAAGCTGTGCGATGCACTTTTGCATTACAAATGTGGGAACCACTTCATTATATAAGTGATCTATCAACAGCTACCTAATGTTTCGTTTCGATTGTACCAAGAAATAGAGATTGGTTCATTTTAAAAAGGGTCTCTTGAACGTACACAAAGGGCTTCAGAAGTTGTAATCAGATCACAATAGTTATCATGTTTTGTTTCAATTGTACCAAAAAAATAGAGATTGGTTCAGTTTAAAAATATGTCTTTTAAGCGTACAGAGAGGGCTTTAGGAGTTGTAATCAGATCATGATAGTTATCATGTCTTTGTTGCCATAATAAGTGTGTCACATGCATCATTCTGTAAGCAATGCAATTTTATACAATCTTTTAGTATACAAGCTACTGCCATTGCACATAGCTCATGTCAATTCTTTGTGCTGGATACAAAACTGCATAACATGTAACGTCCTATAACATTTTTTCATTTGAATAATAGTGCCAAGCTCAAACAGGAAATGTGCACCAAGAGATATTCAGAAACTGGGTGTTAAGCTTATAGCAAACAAAAATTGAACAAAAAGATATGTACTGCAACATTGTAGTGACTTATACCGGTATCACATGATCACAATAAGGGCTGATCCGTATTAGGTGCAGCTTTACAGCTACCTTTAGGCGCGATCAGGCCTGATTAGGGTCGGGACAGTTGCTACCGGCGTATCGATATCCGATTCTCAGATGGCAAATTCACTGGCAGCGGTGTGAAACTCTGTGTCAAACTCAGTGTGCAACTGCATAGAAGCAACCACTGTTGATTGCAGTGAAGAAATCTGATCCAGGTCAGCACCGATCATGATCAAACGTGGCTGGGTGACACAGGTATTAAAGATGGCCCAGTAAATTAATATTGGCAAGAAATGAAGTGAACAAACTTAGGCATCTTTAGTTAGGTTCGTGCAATTGCACTGCAGTTTCCTACAAAAGCATAAACATTTTCTTTACACGCTTGTCACCTTTTTTCAAGTTCTACATTGTCATTCGTGGTAAACATTTTTTACACATATTTATAAGAGTAGATCTCGCGCGTGAAGGAGGCTAAAAACTGCCCACCATTTTTGCCATCGATAAAGGCAAATGCCAATCCATAATAATATTCTTTTGACCAACGAACTATATTGTCGCAACGACACTTTACACAATGTTTTGTACGCCTTTTATGTCCTTACACACATTTTATATACACATTATTTGTCTAACTGTAGAGAGATGCGTTCAGTGTACATATGAATGTGTACCATGATATCTATCCATCCTTCTATTTTCTACCCTTGGCAAGTTGTCCCTGTGAAGTCCAACGTTCCTGGGCTAGTCACGTTTATTCACCACGCATGACACTTTGCAAAAGAATGTGGTGCTCTTCTTTTTTTTTTTTACAAGTGTTGGACAAAACATTTTTTAAATGCAGATCGAGTTGTATGCTCACTGCACGTGAAGTACGTCATAACTTGCATCACGATTGCATGCGTAGCATAGGATCTTCATGAGTACATAATACTACATGCGAAGCGCGATGCGTTGTTCTGGAGACGAATTCACAGCACACCCGACTCATGGAGAAGCTATTGACGTCTCATGCTATTAGACCGCGTCGTTTAACAATCACGTGAGCATCTACATATTTCTAACCACATCTCATCATTGTTGTTCATACATTAATACAGTCATTTTCAAATGGCTGTGTGAGTCAAACAACGAATGATAACTTGGGCACCAGGTGGTATGTGAGGAGAAATATATTTTCTAATCAATTTTCCCAATTTCTTATTTGCTTTGATGGTGAGGGCTTGTCCGAAATTATAATTTGTAAAAATTTACCGTGCACTTGATTCCCATCTTGCGTATGAAGATTCAACCATGCACTCTGGTCCGTGTACGAGTGGTAAATGAGTCGAGATTTTGCTAGAATGCCTGCTTTATATTATTCTGTCCCTTACTGTGCATGTTGTGAAGTTATTATTGGATTCTCTGCTAGCTATTGATTATACTGAATGATTACTGCAAGTGATTGCTGTGAATGTAAGCATCTCACTCTCACAAAGCTGCCTCCATACAGTGTTTTTCAGAATATATGTACTTGTTGAAGCATCTCAACACATACATCGAGCAGCGTTCATACGTGCATCAGTTTTTCCTACTGTATTTATTGTCAGCAACATAGATTCAACATACACTAAGGAAACAAGCCATTCGACTCTAAGTTCATCGTTAACATTAAATTAAAGTAGAATGTTTGAGGCATCAAAGACTTTGTTTTCTTTTTGCATTAACATCATTTGAGCATAGCTGTTTCTGCCTGTGATTGCACCAATTGAAAATCGCATAGATTTTGCATAGTAATTGCTTGGAAGCAGATATGCATTTAGTTTCCCACACCTTTCAGCGGTTGTGTTCAGGGTAACAAAATGCCAATTTGTCACGTGAACATCGCATCACGCTGTCTTGAACCTCCTGTGCTATGATAATAATAAAAATACTCGTCCTGATGAAATGACATACATCTCAAACAAGGACGAGTACGTTAGCAGGTTTTCAATAAATGCATGGATTTAATGCAAAGTTACCTTGCTGTACTTAAGACTAAATCATTCAATTAAACATGGAGGATAGGAACATCTAATTAAACACAGAAGACAGGAACATGCATTGCTGCTACAACCATGTCTAAAAAGTTTCTGACACTGTAAAGAAATGCTCTTCTTATTTGATGCTGTCATATTTAACTGCCGATCCACAAATGGTCTGTTTCCATGGCATCGCCCATGCTCTGTGCAAGCCACTTTTCATGTTTGGTGAAACATTTAGGACGTCGCATGCAGTGTTGAAGATTTCCTATTTTTTATGAGAGCATTCTTCTGGAAAAAGACACGCTAGATACAGTGAACGCTTTTAGGGATGTATCGTCCTTGAGACACATCAGCTATCTTCATTTGTCTGAGTGCCTTTCCTTGCTCTAAAACCTTATTCCCGGGGCAATCTAAAAACGCTTGCACCCTTGGAGGTGTGTTTTTTGTTACAACCGTACTTGTAGCACTGCTTGCAGCATATATCTTTTTTTTTTTTTTTGAGTTGTCTGCACTTGCGATCCTTCTGCCAAAAGTGGTCTCCCGCACTGGTGGCTTGCACATCATTTGTGAGCTAAAGTACTGGGTACATGGCTGCAAAGCAAGGACACATGGGCAAACACAAGTACACACCTCAAAGGGTGCAAGTATTTTCTGAGCGTACTTTCCCATCATGAGATGCTTACATGCAATCTTCATGTCGTGGCATTTTTCATGGGAAAATAGGTCGTGGAGCATTTTGAAGGAATCGAATGTGCCCTGGCCAGGTTACGATCATTGTTGCCTGATGAAATACTCCTAGAAGGGTGTATTTTCATCAAGCAACTACCCAAAAACAGTGTCGTTTGACAACCACCCTTCAAGATGCCTCGTTTACAAAAACACCTGAAGAGGTGTTTTTTTTGTTTCGTGTGACAAAAATACACCCTGAATTACGCTAGTGAGCTAAAAACCTCCAAATACACCCCAAAAGAAGTGAGAAAACGATGCGTACCTCAAAAGTTGTAGCCGTTTCTAGTGTGCAGAGTTCGTGTTTATATTATCTGTGTTGTTTGTCCTCTCTTCTTATAGTACGCCGCTTTTGTTTAGTATGTTTCTTCCGAAAACCGCCCTGGCTTGACGTCGGGCAATGCGGGAATCTTTACGCGCCAGTATTGTAGGCCGTTTCGAAGTGCGGGGCTGTGGACAAATGGGGGTCAATGGCCAACTAAACCCATAGCTACCCGAGTAATGCACGTAGAAATGAGCAAAACTGAATGCAGAGATATTTATGCTCGCTACTAACAAAGGTGTATACTTCCTATTTAAACAAACAAACTGCTTGCTGCAATAAATCAATATTTGTTGAGAATGTACTCCAGAAATGGTGCCTAGACATGCAATCTTGCCTCCATTTCTTATTCCACTACTGTCACATTTCTGGACTTCTTTTGCGTGTGGGTGTGTGTTTGTGTGTGCGTGCGTGCATGTGTGTGTGTGTGTGATGCCTTCTGTGGTGCTATTTTGTTTCACTGTAAACTCTGTTTACCATAAAATATGCATCAATGTTTTAAATAAGAAAGGACATCATAGAAAGTCATTGGCATTCGGGCAGGTGGAGCTGTTTTAAGAGAGATCGTTTTTTTTTGTTTGTTTTTTTGTGTACATAAGCATAATCATTTCAAACTCCATGAACGACTGATATGTGGAAAGAATTTCTTGTTCGCTGGAGAGGTTCATTGTAAGCGTTTATAAAACTGAGCACATTCATGTAACTATATCAAGGATGAATTATGGCGATCGAACACGCAATGTTTTTCATGACTTGCTTCCCTTCCTATGAAAATGAATATAAATTCATGCAAACTCGGAAGCTATTCGCAGTAACAACCTATAGGTGAATTTTGTGCTAATTTACCTTAATGGTCAAAGGCAGTCAGTAATGAACATGTAACCTGTAAAAGTCACAATAGCTTTGTACATTTTGAACACAAACATGGGAAGTATTGACTACATCGAATTAACAGTCTCACTTTGCTTCTATACTGCCATTTTTAATTGCTGATGGCTCTGAAGGCCTTCAGCAAATTCCATGTACTGCTTTCACGCTTTTTCCTGCCATTTTGTCATTGAAAGTGCTTTATTGCTATTATATATAGAGAGAGGCATAAATATAAGTACACCTCGTATATCTGTGGCTTTCTGTGCTTGTCTCATGTGTTTTCTTTGAAACTTCATCGCTTTGTGCTCATTCGTGGGCAGAATTTTTTTTTTGTATGTGATGTATGTGTGTGTACACATAAATGCCAGTAGTTCCTGTGACTGCTTTTGCATGTGTTGTGTAAATAGGTGAGCAGTCTTGGAGAAACTGTTTTCTAAATAAATATTGCTAGAAAAGTGACCTTTTTGTCTTGATTTCCTTCGACAGGACCTTTGTTAGTGGATCATGCTACCACGCTGGTTGAAGCTTGATGAGGGAGTGTTAGGTTCCTGAACAGTTTTTATGCGGGAAAGTTCACCTGCTAATAGCAGCACTATGGCGCACAGACTCATAAGTACAAAAAGCAGTTTACAGCAGCCACGTTAGTTAGTGAAGCACCCATGCAAATAACACCAAGTCACATTAGTAAATTAACACCATGTCTTAAAGCTTACACATTCTGTTTGTGATTGTACTGGGCACCAGTGTTCACTGCTGGAACACGTGCACTTTTTCAATACTCGCATCTACAGGCAGATCTGGGCTGGATACATACATTTAGGTAAAAGGTTATAAATAAGTGTCTGTCATTGTTCTAGATATCGCGCCACTTGCATGCCTCCTTAACTGAAAGCGTCAGCATTTACAGTAAGAAACTTGAAATTGCCATAGGGGCGAATTCTACAAGAACCCTCGAGATGATAAAAAAGTTAGCGAAGAAGAGTTGTTACTCAAGTGCCACCTGCTGAAGATTCATGGGAAGTTTGAAAAGAAACCTGCGTGGGACAGTCACTGAAGATTTGAAGTTTAAACGGCCCATAAACCACCTCCCGTATTCTTTCAAACGTTTCAAGTCAACACGCGCATCATGTGCAGAATGCCGTCACGACCAACAATGCTTTACTCACTTTAGTTATGCTTAGGACATACAGTCGCCAATAATTTTTAAAAATTGCACGAACCTCAAACATTGCACCTCTTTCGAAATGGTGCCACCATGACAGGTATTCAGTCCTGCGACCTTAGTGTCAGCAGTCGAGCTCCATAACTATTAGATCGGCGTGGCAGGTGTAAAACGCTCCCTTCAGCAAATATCAGCTGGTGCCCCTACTAATGTAGCGGTCGCACAGGCCATATGGGGGAGTCTGAGGCATCATTCTTAGCATAATTTCCACTCCAGCAATCTACCTGGAGGAGATCAATGACTTCAAAATTTACGGAATATATTCAGACGGCACTGTCGTTGAGGCACATGTTCAGACAAACGGTTGAGAGAGAATTAAAGGTTTATTACATTTTCTGCGAGAGTAAATCGGTGAGTGGGATTCTTAGTCCAGGACCCCATTGGCATGGGCCACTGTTCTAGCACACTTCATGACAACCTCTTGGGGTCTTCGGATCCAAGCTGCGAAGAGCTGTCTCCCAACCTTCCATGTTGGCTTGTGTCCTGGGTCGCAAAGAGGGAGCGTTGAGACGTGGCCACTTACAGCAATGCCATTTCGCGGCCTTTCGTTCCCACTCCTGTTTTTCAGAAGAAAGGGCAGAAGTTGGAACTGCGTCGTAAGTTTTGGATTGGTGTTTTTAATTTTCTCACCTCAAATATCCATAGAAAAATCGATGATGCCCCTCTAGAAGGGCAGAATTATCAACGATGCCTACGATGAACTACGATGCCGAGTTTCCTCACTGAATTTTTACCTGCAAAGGTCTGGTTGGTGCTGTCACCCCCATGTCTCCACTACAACGAGAATGAATCTATGCACCATTCCCTTGTCATGCATATTATTTACAAATCAATGAAAAAGATTGTGAGAAAAACCTCTGCATAGGATAGCTATAAATTTATCCCTTCTGGTGGTACTTTCATTGGAAGCAACTGAAAAGGGCTTTTACCGCATGTAAGTTCGTGGAGCCGCTTGCGGTTTCCTAAGAAAAACAAAACGAATAGAATGTCAAGCTTAGGCATTAATTAGCTTTTTTTCAACTCTACTAGGAGAAAGGAATAACTCTACTCAAAGTCCGGCGAGTTGGTGGGTCGGGCCAATGGCCTCGCCTAGGTTACGGCCAGAAGTCTTTGTATCCTGGAGGCATCCTTAGCCCGCTGGACGGCCCACATCTGATCTTCGAGAGCTAGATTGCTTAGCGGATTTCCCTATACATTTTGTTTTACTGGGGTAGCATTTATATAGACACTATCGGCTGGATTTCGCCACCGGCGTCGGCGTCGATGTCATGCACCCTATATGTGTACGTACTTATATATATAAAAACGCAAGAACAAATTGGCCCCGTATATATGCATGTTACACTGTAAATGTCGCCGAAAGATGATAGTTTTGCGTCTGGAAAGTATGAACAAAACGTTTATTTGATGTTTTGCGCGAGAAAATTGGTGAATGATTTTCCGGGGGCGCTGCATTAGAGTGCCTCGAGCGTGCAGGGGAGGCGAACGAGTGCATCCAGTCACGTCACACGTGAGACATGAGTACCATCTGGCAGTTGTCTTGGAAAACGAAGCGCGAACGCCCTGCCCGCCCGTCTCAGAGGTGATAAGGTGTAAAATGCAAGGTGACGGGTAGGTGCCAGAACGGTGTCGTCTTAGCATAGCGTTGGAGACACTGGCCTTTTCGTGCAAGCTTTGCCTGGTTAGCAGAACGTGATAAACGATGCGGTCCTTACAACTACTTATGTGTGCCTTTTCTATAGTAAGAGACACACATACAGAGTATTGACGTGTTGTTATGGTGCTTCAGATATGCGCAATAATTGCTTTTTAATTGACAATCGCACAAGTATGAACGCTGAACCTTGAGCAATATTTGTGGGCGCTGTGGAAGGGGTCGCCCGTTTGGAGTATTGTTTGGCCACTTATGTGCAGTTTAAGGTACCATTGAGGGCGGATAAACAGACAAATGTACAGACAGACAGACCAAAACTGCGTCGAAAGTTCCTAAAGGACAGTCGTCTTTAAATATCCCAGAAAAAAAGACTCCGGCGCGCGAAATCTGTCGAGAAACCTTCTCCTCGTGAATGCGAAGCATTAACCACTTAGCCACTGAGAGGTACCTCCTTCAACGTTCAGACGGCAAACTATTCATATCTACCACTTACCGCTGTTGGTGGGCGTATCGCGGGAGAACTATTTCGTGTTTTCAGCATTATCAGCAAAATGGCGCAGTGAGGCTGCGGCGGCTTTCATCTTTCACGCGTTCTTTGGCCCGTGTAGAGAATTAGGGGGTGTTGCTCGATTCCGCGCTCTTATCTTGCAGTGAGGAGAATCGTACGTCCTGGCTGGCCTTTGAGTTTCGTCGGAACGATTGTGTTGTTACCGGGCGCACGAAGGTTACTGCAATCGTTGCACAGCCTCCGTTTGCGAAAAGGGTGCGCTTTTCAGACACAGCGAAGTCACAACTGAGACGCTTATTCCCGTTAACCTGTGCCTGTGACTACGTTTCGTGCGTCCTTTGTGCGTGAGAAACGCGGGGAATGTTTCGATCTTCTTGCCATTCTGTGCGTGACCTTCCGACGGTTGATGCTGATGCTGATGCTGATGACCTTTGATGGATGGCGCTTACCCACAAAGGGGGATGGGCCAAGAACCGGGCGGCAGGATACTTAAATAAAACTACACTGAAAATGAAGCCAATCTGAAAAAGTAGCTTAAAATAATACTACCAAAAAAACAAAAATGTCTGCTGAGCAAGCGGTCAAACCATCTTTTGTTTTTGAAAGACATAACTACGAATTATAAACTAAAGATCTGAAAGGGTAGTGGTTCACTAGCATGGTAATCTTTTAGTTGCGTTGATGTAATCAAACACAGCGGAGCATACATCCCTGTGGCAGTAACCAAATGAAGTTCCGCCAAGTGATAAAATTACTGGTAAATTTACTTGTATTCCTAGCTTTTGTAATGGGGCTACTAAAAATCTTTTTCTCTGATAAGAATAACGTTGACAGAATAAAAAGAAATGTTCAATTGTTTCAATTTCGTTGCACCAAATGCATAGTGGTGACGCCTTGAGCTGTGCTTTATTAAGGTAATAATTTAGTTGTGGAACTGCACAGCGCAATCTGGTATAAGTGACCTCTAACTGGCGAGATACACACCACTGTTTATTCCAGCAATAGCTCAAATGCTCGAAATCTTTAAATTTATCCAAATTACCTTTTCCCCATTGCAGGCAAGCATTTCGGAACCTTAGCGCGGTTACGTAAGGCGTATCTGGCAAAACTGGGATGTTGGGCCCACCCAGGGATACTGCTGCTAAAGAGTCCGCCATTTCGTTCAAATATAATCCGCGGTGGCCTGGTACCCATAGCAAATGCAGTTTTTTTACGTTATTCGGAACTAAATGCCGAAACGTATTCATCAGCTCTGAATTTACTGCCGTAGAAAGTGCATTACAAACTGATAACGAATCTGTAATGATAACTGCTAATGATTCGCTTGAGGGTAATTTGCGTAGGGCAAGAACAATGGCCAATAATTCTGCTATGAATACCGGGGTATAATCTGGGAGTCGAATCGAAAAAGACCAGTCCAAAGAAGGAGAGAAGATGCCAACCCCAGCCTTTTCTTTTGACACAGATGCATCAGTCGCTATGATATTGCTTATCTCTAGGTGGGCTAGATAATCTGCTAACTGGTCATTTAAATACCTATATGCCAATTGTTTCGCGTTATGAGGAAATATATCATCGAATTGTGTGCTAAGCATTGACTTTAGGTTGTGTATTGGACCAATATGTCTAATTTTTACATTCAGTTGCTTTAGTAGCGCTTGTGCAAATACTATTTGCGGGGTGTGTAGTCGCGACCAATGGGTTTCGAAAAATAAAGTCGGTTCTTGAATGAAAGCGTAAAATGAAAGTCTTTGGTGTGAACTGTATATCTTTAAGAATGCTTGCACAGTAAGAATTTTAAACCTATTTAGCAGAGAAGGTAGGCGAGCTTCCACACTCTTAAAAAAAGGGTTGTAATACTTACTAAGTTTCACTTACTAAGTGCTTGTCACATATGTTACTACCCTCTTAGTAACTGGAGTTAGTAACAAGAGGCTTAGTAACCGCTACTAAGCAAGTATGTTAGTAACGGATACTACCATCTTAGTAACAGGTGCTACCCTCTTAGTAACAGAAGTTGCAGCATCTTAGTAACATATACTACCCTCTTAGTAACTGAAGCAAGCAGCGTGTTAGTAACAAGTACTACCCCCTTAGTAACTGAATCAAGCAGCATGTTAGTAACAGATACTACCCTCTTAGTAACAGAAGAAAGCAGTACCTTAGTAACAGATACTACCCTCTTAGTAACAGGTTCTACTATTTTAGTAACTACAGCAAGCAGTCTGTTAGTAACAAATACTACCTTCTTAGTAACTGCAGCAAGCAGCATGCTCGTAACAGATAGTACCCTCTTAGTAACTGAAGCAAGCAGTATCTTAGTAATAGATACTACCCTCTTAGTAACTGCAGCAAGAAGTCTGTTAGTAACAGATACTACCCTCTTAGTAACTGCAGCAAGCAGCATGTTAGTAACACATACTACCCTCTTAGTAACTGAAGCAAGCAGCCTCTTAGTAACAGATACTACCCTCTTAGTAAATAAAGCAAGCAGCATGTTTGTAACAAATACTACCCTCTTAGCAACCAGTTAGTAATTGGTCCTAACCACTTACTAAGTGCAAATCGTAACACGTCCCACACTACTTGATAAAAACATTACGAACTTAGAAACTTCAGTAACATACTAATCGCTAATCACTCTCCGACTGCTTTAGTTGCACGGTAAAGTGCAGGAAACCTCAGATAATGAGAGGATCCCAAATATAGGTGAAGTGCGGCTCTACAACTAGATTTCTTGTGCATGTTGTTGGTGAAAGGCTTTCTGCAGACATGACGAAAACCACAAGTTTCATCATCTAACATGCCATAAATACATAACTTTCAGCATTTGATACACACACTTCAATCTTTATTATATAAGCTCTGCTTATTGCACATTGCTGTCAGATCAGCTCTTGATCGACGAAATCGTCCTTAAAAGTAGTGGTGCTCTGGGCACACTTGGTAGTCCACAAAAGTACTCGAGGAGCGTTAAGGTGTTTTTGTTACTCTCCGAGTACATGATGTCCAGTACCCAATACAGTTCCATGATAGCCGTCATGCCGGCTATAACATCGACGACATGAATGTTGAATGCCTCAAACACTACGGTCATTTCTTCGGCCTCTCTGATACTTGTTCCCTCAAAACAAAGAGCAGGGTAGATGTCCTGTAAAGTTAAACATTAGTATTAGCCATTAGCAGAATCAAAATGCTAAAAAATGGAAAAGAGCAAATTTTTTTCAAATGGTGACAACGAATAATAAAAGAAACAACACAAATGAGAGTTGACTCGTGACTCAAATTTCATTGCACATGAAACGTATATATTGTCACAGAGTCATGATCCGGACGAAGCAAGCAGTCGGGCTGCCGAAGATTAAATCTTTATTTCGCTGAACTTGTGGCCGCGAAAGGAAAAGACACTTTGCAAATAATGTACAGCCGCAGTCACGTCTGCGTATAGTGCACGAGCAGCCGGCGTTGCTCTGTGGCAAGACACCTTGCGGCCGTTGTAGGTTGTGACGCCGCGTGCACAGGAGCATGCGCGGCCTTACAAACGTGCAGGCCTGCTCTGCACGGGTGACAACGTTGGCAGGTGTGCTTGTTTAACCAAAAATCCGCGCTCGCTCAAGGCACTTTGGTCATATCTATTGCATAAGAAGAGGCGCGTTTCGACTGATAACACACGCTGCAAAACAACGCACTCTTTGTGATCGTTTTGATTCTGTGGCCGTCTAGACTTTTTTTTTTCCGCAGCTGTTGGCATCATCATATCTACATATAATCGCATGCCTCAAAAAAGCCACAAAGCTTGCATCATTGGTGCAGGCTCGCTATATCCATCAAAATGCCCTTTGTTTTATGAAATAGATGTGACGAAAGTGCCCTGAGGGATCGCGAATCTTTGGCTAAACAGGTACACTTTCCACCATTCTCACCTGTGCAAAACAGGCCCGCATGTCTGTAAAGCTGTGCATGCTCCTGTGCACGCGACATCACAACCCGCAATGACCACACAAGGTGTCGTGCCGCAAAGCAAGGCCGGCTGCTCACGCGCTATACGCAGACGTGGCCCATCTGTACATTGCACTGTTAGTGGCGAACAAAGCGATGTCCATTGGTCCTCTGACAGGTGGTAAAGCGTGCTTGTTTTTATACATGTGCGATCAAAGATTCCAGCATTATCAATGGTGGCCGCGTAATCACTCAACGAAGCAAGACTACAGTCGACGTCGGATTTCCCGGACGCCCAAAATTCCGGACATGCCCGATTTCCCGGACTCATCTGCGGCACCGTCAAGTTCCCCATAGAGTCAATGTATTAAAAAGTCCGAAATTCCGGACGCTTATAGCCTTTGGCATCCAATTTCCCGTACTTTTTACTGTTAACCGCCGACCGAAAGTTACCATTGACGCCGCCATTTTGTTTGTTTTTATATCCTCGAACCCGCCATACTCGCACCGTTGCCAACTCCCGCACCGCGCCGCGGCTGCCGTAACCTCGAAACCGCATGTGTCAATCTATTGCTAGCCGCGGCTTAGCCAAGCCAAACCTCGCTGAGTTCGTTCACGTGTTGTTTTGTCAGCTCTGCAGTCGTGCCTGCGGTTGATCGTTTGCTGCTGCGCGCTATCTTCAGTGATCACGTTTCCCGACCTCCAGCATCCATCGAGTTCCTAGCCGTTTCGTGCTGCACTTTTCGTCTAGCGGATTCACCATTTACAGCGATGGCACCAACTGCTCCTTCGTCCTGCGCCCTGCCGGCGTGTCGATTCCAGCTGGGATAACCTTTGAGGGCTTCGCCGACGCTGACAAAGACCTTGAGCTATGTGCGGACTTAACCGATCACGAAATCATTCGTCAAGTTACGGAGGATTCCGACGACTCTGACACCGTGAACGAAGAGCCATCACCTACCCAGCCAACGAGCTCGGAGTTGACGTGAGCACTGATGACACTATCATCAATGTACAGCAGCAACATGACGTTGACTGAAATTGAGGCAGACATGATCGCGGGCAAGAGGAACGTCGTGCAAAAGAAAATAGGCGACTACTTCGCGCCCAAGTGCTGACCTATGAGGTAGCGCAGGCCACGTCAGATTTTTTTTATAAATAAACGGCTATTTTCAGAGCCACCTAAACGATGTATTGGCTGAATTGCAATGGAAATCTTGTACTCCGGTCATTACCCTCTCAGTCAGCGAAAAATACCTACAAGAAAAGGTGCATTTTCACGTGCATTCGTTTTTGCGGACGTTTTCGTGGTCCCTTGAGGGTCCGGGAAATCGGACGTCGACTGTATTGGCGTCCGGCGCGCAATCATAACGGAATCATCTAACACAATCGTGAGGCTTCCAACACACCACGCCGTGGTCTGAGTGGAGTCTTGTAAACAAACATTGCGGGTGAGACCCGAATACATCAAGATAATATGCATTGCAATATACTAAGAGAAAATTTATCAACGGAAACGCTAAAGCACGACATGACCTTCTGGCATAAGCACACGTGCTCATCTAGAAATGACAATTCCCTCTGCGACAAACAGATGCAGAAGAAATGCTCATTTCTAAAGAAGCAGGCATGGTCATTCCAAAAGGTCATGTCACGCTTTAGTGTTTATTATAATAGGGTTTTCCTTAACATATAAACTTTTAGGGTGCAATGAAATTTATGTCAAAAGTTTTTATTTTTCACTTTACCATTGTTTCTGTGCAAAAAAATTGTGCCGTTTCCTTTTCAATATGCTTTACTTTACTAAATGAAACGTAAAGTTACTTACAGGGCCCCTCAGAAATTTCGGCTTCTCTTTCAGCAGCAGTGGGAGGAGTTCTATTAAGGCAACTGCAAATCGATCTGGAAAAGGATTGTTATTGCAATATCACAGCAATAATATCACAATCACACAGCAATATCACAACAGTAATACAAAGAGAACCTAGAATGACTGAACATACTTTACATACTTACATTTACGGCTATTGCCTTCCAGTTTTTCAAGCTCCTTCTCGAGCTCCTTCACCAGGTCCTTTGTTGAATGGCGAGTTTTCAGTAGCTCCAGAATCCTGGGTCCAAAGTTGTTGAAAAATTCCAACAGCTTTTTTTCCATCTGGATGCTTGTTATTGCTGTAAATTCTTCATGAAGCTATAATCATAGAAGTATATTTAAATTAATTTGCAATTACAAATCTGGGCAACAAGTTTCCAGCTAACATATAAATGAAATGAAGGTCAAAAAGACACTTGGCAGTCAATTCGTCGTAGAGAAAACAAAAACACACATGGGTGTATCTAGATATTTACAGAGCAGGTCCCAATTTTTTTTGGCTGAACACATTAAAAAATTTTTATATCGCGAAGTGGCTTATTTTATCAAAAACAAGTTTATTTGCTTCTGCAGGTGTAGTTGTTGTCAGAATGATACTAACCTAAAAAAAAATGATTCAAATGCAGTTTATGGCATCATTTCAGTGCTTACGTCAGAGTGAATGCGAATGGACAATGCCCAATATACCTTGATGCATTTTCAGATTTGTCTGAATTTGAGCACGAAAAAAAAAATTGACTCAAATATTGACTCCACTGCAGGCCTTTGTCCTGCACTGGACGTAATCAGGCTGATGATGATGATTCAAATTATCAACACTATGTGCCATCTGCTACCCAAAATTATTTTTTTTTTGGCAACATCATAAGACATTCTCGAAAATTTCTGTTGTAGCTGACAGCCATCATGAGTAAAAAAAGAAAAATAAATGCAAAAGCAAATATATAAAACTAAGCAGACAAAGTTGTCTCAATGCACAAGTCATTTACTGCAATCTGTTTTGCTATTGCTATTGTGGAATGGTGGCATAAACATGTTATTATTTTACATGTCGGCCAGTGTTTGCCCACTGAAATGAAATCAATTAAAAATGCTTTGTCAAACAAACAAAAAATAAATAAAAAAGCCAGGAGTTAGTGTCAAGTGCTTTCATAACACTGGTAGCGGCTTAGGCTTGTTGGATATTCATGACAGTAGAATACTAGCGCGAGAACACATGGACAGAAGAAGAGTGAACGGCACACTGCACTTGTTACAACATAGTTTATTGCTGCAGCCGTAACATACACCTAATTAAAAAAACACGAAGGTGTGTAACATAATTTTAATTATATACTTGAGGAGTTGCACCTACATGTATTTAAGCGCATGTTACAGCTGCAGCAATAAACTATGTTGCGAGAAGTGCAGTGTGTCGTCCACTCTTTTCTCCATGTGTTTTCGTGCTAGTATTCTACTGCTTTCATAAGCCTGGTAGTCAAGGATTTGGGACTGTATAATGATCGTATCGAACCATCCACGGGACGCTTTTTGGTAAACTTTGTTAGAGTGTGAACATACTTAAATTTTAAAACAGATTTGGAGCCAGTGGTCTGGGAAGCAGAAATATGCTCGAAATAGCTAAGCAGACAGCCTCTTGCTTCCCTGCATGCATTTAACATAAAAATGAGGCTTTAAGTCAGTAAAGAATGAATGAATAATTCCTTAAAAACTTGACCATAGCACTGTTGTGCAAGCAATGCCTGCTTCAATGTAGTACAGCTAAAGACCCACTAACCTGTTCACAAGCTACTTTTGAAAACCTATTCAAGTTTCAAAAAGACAGCTGGTAAATATCGTAAGTGAAAGCATGCAATGCAGATGCTGCATTCACATGATACTGACCATCTCAACATTTCCTAAAGCGGGATACTTTTCAAGTATCTCAGCTGTTGTAGGCACTGTATCTTTCATCCACGACCTCCTAGAAGAGCGTGTCTGCTTCATCGATTCGCTCAATTTCTGGAGGTCCGGAGCACGCTTCGACATCTCTTTGGACATGAATTCCAAGTGTCCCACTAAAACACCTTCATCGTGGTCATCATATGGGATGCTTGTTGTCTAACAGGGTAAAAAAAAAAAGTAGAACGAACACTTGTATAAGGCAACCATAGTCTTCCTGGAATTAAGGCAACATGCTGCTACCTAGTTATGTCATTAACCCCCCCCCCCCACATTTTTTATTTTTTTTAAAATGGGGCTTGTTGAAGCAGAAAAAGACAGCTCATGCGGAGTGCCGTTTTAGTGCCAAAACATTTCACTTACTCAAGCGATGATGAAGCCGTAGACTGTTATTAGCGAGCTAAGCCCCATGCAAATGTTACTTGTAAAACATTGAAATGAACTTAAAAACAGAAATTGCTACCACGCGGCGTTGCCGTTTAGTTTGTGCAGCAATGGCACTATCTTGAGGTTTCCGTTTTCCATAGACCTCCTTGGCTTCCTGCACAGCAGGCAGAGTACTGAGAGTTCTTCGCATGTACCCGAATTTATACTGGATGGATACTTTCCAAGAGTCCTGCAAATAAGCATATTGGACTTTGGAAGACTATTTACATAGAGATTACGTAGTGGTCTCATTGAAGTTCATGCTACATAAACAAATATTTGAGATAAAAAGAAACATGATGTTAGGTGCAACACATTAAAGGGACACAAAAGAGAAACAATGAATTTGTTAAGATTGATAAATTGTGCTCAGAGTTCTATAGCGTAATTTATTTCACCATCATAGGTGTATTGATAGAGGAGAAAATTGAGTTCAAAATTTCATTTTTAAATTTTGTGTGCACGTGATCTAAAATATTTCAAAGCGTATTGTATTTTGATAGTGCCATTTTTTGGGCTTGCTGGTAAATAGAACTTGACGACATATTGAGCGCTAAGAGACAGGGACATGAGGGAGTGGACAACACAATGCGCTAGCTTCAACAATTTTTATTTTCAGGAAACGCCAAGCTATATATCCGTGCACAGTGGTGCCACCAGTCTATCCACTAGCCACTTTCCCGATCTAACAGGTCAACTGACGGTGCACTTACGCACGTGTCACCTTTGCGAAAGATAGCATCAGCTTCAATTATCTCTCGCACGTCTGTATCTTCATGCTTCGCCACAGCAGGCCTGCTGTCAGGTGCTCCTAGAACTATCGCAAACATTCGCAAGCATGATACATTCGCAAGCAGAAACATTCGCAAGCAGAACTATCGCAAGCATGATATCTCGTTAAAGAGCCCTGAGCCTAATTTAGGCATGTGTCAAGTTATAAAAAAAACTTTTAAGCATCTGCAGGATCCTTCATCCGATGCAAATGAAGCTGCAATCTGCAACCACAACAATAGAGTGTTCTTCACACTTAAAAGTGGGAAGAACACTACGGTTCATAAAAATATATGTTGCTATATCAAGGACACATAATTTTGCACCAACCTATGGCACTGGTCAAACATCATCACTTGTATAGGATTGTGTGTGTTCATAAGTGCAACTTATCTGGTATATTCAAGCAACAAATATCTTTTTCTTTTCCCACATTTAATTAAATGTGTAGGTAACAAAGTATCACACACATGAGTGTTAATTACCCCTTATGTAATCAGACAATGCGGGCCATCAATGGAAGCCGTACGAGGTTAAACACACTCCAGTAGGGCTCGCATTTCTCACTGACCAAGGCTAATACTCAATATAAAACATTACAGTAAGCACAGACAACAATGCAACGATGATTATGCGATTATGTAGTCTAGATGTTCCGCTGCAGAACTTGAGCCAACGTATGTTTTACTTACTGCTAGACGCATTTCTTCGATGACAGAACACGTGCAAGAACCAGTAGTACACTTCACAAATATTTAACTTTCTTAAAACAAAAAGTAATTTGATAAAACTGTCTCCACGAATAGATAATTGATGTTGCTAGTAAATATGCTATTTAGCATAATTTTACTAGAACAACCTCAGTGTAAAATTTACGACTAAACTAGAGCAAAAATTACCTTTTATGCAACTTTGTCGCCAGCTTTGCAAGCCATTTGACAGTATATGTGTCTCAAACTATTTTTTGTGTGACAGTAAAAGTTTCTGACACTCAAACAATACAAAATATTGCATATCACTAAATGTAGTCTGTTTGTAAAAAAATCCCAAACATTAAAAATTGTGTCCATATTTAAGGTAACATAAAAACCCATGCAAACATAAAAGTTTGTTAAACCTATTTTTAGTAAAAAGCCTACCATCATTCTATAGGAAAAATTTTGTCCTAACTTAATTTGGAAAGACCAGATTTTTTCACTACGCGTGTTACAAGCTAAAGTTTCAAGCTTTCCGAAAAAACTTCATGTGTGGCTTGCTGCTCCCAGTCAGTCAGTGAAGAACTTTGTTTATTGATCCTGAGGACCTTTTTTCACCCAAAAATATTTCGGCGGGCCACTTCTTGCTTTATATGGATGGTCCATTGTTGATATCGCAGATGGTTGAGCGCCAAGGCTCGTACAAGTTGGCGTTGAATGACCCATACAATGACCCATACATTAGCTTACCGACTTACCCAACTCCAACGCACACAACATTTACATGAAAAAAAAAAAATAGTGCAAACCCCGATTCTAATGTGCACTTGTGCTCCTTCACCCCCCCTCCGCCCTCAGATAAAAGGACTTGTTACTTGCTTGTGCTACATTCTATGTTTAGCCTTGTAGCTCTCAAATGTTTGTTTTCGTTCTTTATTCCTAGTTTTCCCATTCACATACATTTTGCTTTTTTTTTTTATTGCCATGAAAGCAGATGTTGGTGCACAAATGAGGCACCAGCTACTCCTTAGTTCTAGAAGTGACAAAACATGCCACAAGCCAGGTTCGAAAATTGCACGTAAAATAGTGCATTCCGCGTGACACCAGATTGTTACTAATTAGCATGCAGCACACACAATATACAATTTTAATATCACCGTGCCGGTCCGATATGATGTCTCGAGAATGCAAAGAATATAGTTATTCAAACAATCTTATATGTTTCACCGTTTTCTTTTCCAGTCCCTTTTTCTTTCCAACTGATAGCATTATCATAATCTGCCAAACATTTTCTGTGGATATTGCGATATGTCCAAATCGTAAAAAATTTCACTTACCCAACCAGTACCAATTGTGTCTCTAAGGACAGGGTATTCAACAACGAGTGCCTTTGAAGCAGCCTCATAGAGCCGCCTTCCTGGGTATCTATGAAAGCAACAAATGTTCAGCCGGTATTCAATAATATACAGGAGAGTACGGAGGCACTTACACAGTGAAGTTCATCAAATGGTGGCTTAACCAAGACACAATCCTTGATTTTGTCCGACTCGAAACTTTTCCGAGTTCTGTATTGCCAATGGCAACTTTTAGGTCTAAGGGAAGGGGTGGCAGTCTATAATCACTTCCGTGAAAAGGTTGAGTAGTTGATGGCTCCAACTCGGGAGAAACCACAAGCAGTTCATTTGTGCTGAAAACAGGATAAATATCAGCAGGCTTTCAGTTTGGTGCAACAATTCGAAGTTGAGCTACTCACCTGCAAGCATGAGGCATGGCCTCATCAGTGATTATTCTAATTTTGCTCCCATCACAAAAGACATGGTTCCCTGGAGGGTCGACATAAGCTTCAAATTGTGCATTGTAAACCTGAAAGAAATTTAATGCTTATACAAACACAATTACCGTGGGCAACAAATAATAAAACTTTCAGCTGTCAGTATTATTTCAAAGACATTACTATGCTAGCCACACAGGTGCAATTTGTATGCATGAAGTGAACAAGTGGCAAACTGTTCTTGTTCATTCTTTCCATGTCCCTGTCATGTTTATTTACACATACCAGTTTTACTTTCAAGTGGCAAAAGACAGGCTAGTTGGCGCGTGTACGAGATAAATTAACAGCGCAACCACAGGACGAAGAAAGAAAACATGAGGATAGACGCTGAATATCAACTGTATCAGATAAATTAACAGCGCAAACACAGGACGAAGAAAAAAAAAAAAAACATGAGGATAGGCGCTGAATGTCAACTGAATAGCAAATCCCACATACATCTTGCTGCATGAACATCGAGTGAAGCTTTGGGCTAGTTGGTTTTGCATAAAAAAGTCCATATCGCGCTGTATGTAATTCATTATGAACATCGAATTTTATAGACGATGCATGTGGCAGACTTTGTGTGTTTTTGGAACAAGCAGCACATCCTCTTCTCTTTTTGTTCACTAGGCAACACGTACCACCTGTTTCGTGGGCACTGAGAGCACATGTGAGCAGTAGCACGTCTGCCAGCCTCCTTGATTCGACACTACACCCTATGGATGTCGGGACTGACTGCAGCTTGTCAGATGAACTTCAGTACGACATGAGCAGATGATGCAGAAAACCAGCAGTAGTCAGTCTCGAAAAGCAGGGCTGCGTCTTGTGTGTGCGAGTGTGGTATAATGAATTTTGAATGATGGACAGTTCGATACTTTTTTTCTTCTTCAAATAAGTGAACTCAAAGAGCAACAGGCTCTGCTATGAATGAGGCTTTCAGGAACGACAAGTGCAATGTTTGTGAAGAGGAGACAGAGAAACATTGAAAGATGAAGAAATGCGAGGGGCGCACGAGGAGGCCAGCATGGAAGGCTGGAGTTTCATTGCTTGTTTCCAGTTGCTTGATTTCCATCTGTGCTTTTCCTATACAGCTGGCAGTGCCTATAATGTGCCAAAAACACATGTATTGACTCAGGCTCGGCACCAGTTCTCGGTGACTTTCTGGAGAATCGGTTGGTTTATAAGTGGTTCACATGTTCGGAATGTGGTCGATCTTCTAGCGATATTTACGTCTACAATGGGGAAGCATTAAGAAGCACAAAGCATCATCAGAACATTCGAAATCGCTCGGAATTTGTTCACACTAACAAATGATCTTTTGTCAAAAAGTAGCATAAGATTTCTTGACCTTGTTATGCACTTCTTCACCAGCTGTGTTAGCTAGGAGTATTCACCCTCTCATAGAGCTTGTTGCCCTTTTGAGAGCAAAAGGAGCTAGTGAACCATCTGCCATGTGGAATGCAGTATTTCGTTCCTGCACACACAGGGTGTGGCCCAGCTTTCCAAGCTAAATTGAGACTAATTACTGCTGGTTTTGCATGTCATCTGCTCGTGTCGCTGCTTGAAGTTCTACTGATGGTGGTGCATGAGCATGATGCAGAATTAGTAATACTACTGTCATTCCTTCTTTCCATAGTGTGTCGCATCAAATAAAAATGACAGCTGGACACACTAGTGCTCACATGGTGTTTTTCAGCACCCTTGAAGCTGGTTATACATCACTTCCTGAACAAAAGGTAAGAGGCAGTGCCACTTGTTTCAAGAAAAAGACCATGTGTGCTACAGGCAGCATCTAAGAAATTCAATGCTGATGCGGCAAGATCACGGTGCAAGAATATTCTAGGTGAGTGAACGCCGGGACTATTCGCTGCCTGATAATGTTCTGGTTCGCAAGAGGCCCGAGAGATGGCGCTACAAATTTTGCCCCGGCTTCTCTCCCCCCCCCCCCATCTGGGTGTAGGAAAACCCCGTGACGTAAGAAAGTAACGGCGCTCATTTATTGTCGCCACAACAACTTCGCGCCGCCATCAACCCCGTTCCCTTATCACCCCCCTTTTCAGTGGTGCCGCTCTATGGGTGTCGCGTGGTTGATATCGTGCGATAGGCCAGTTTTCTCAGATTGGGACCCACCGCCCACGTGCTGGATGTGCTTTGCGGATTTTGCCAACAGCCCGCCATGGTCCTCAGTCTGTCGAGCCATCTATCGGCATGCCGCAAACGAGAACATAATCGGTACCTCCCCGCCAAGCGCTCGCTTCGCAACGTTCGTTCACCTGAAGTATTCTTGCACCGTGGGCAAAATGTATGTGGGACAGGCTGAGTGGTGAATGAATAGGTGGCTTCGAGAAGATGCAAATTAATTAAACACTTGTGTCGGGAGCAGCAATTTTGCCATACGTTGTCAGCACTCGTCCTCATGTTTTCTTTTCTTCGTCTTATGATTTTACTGCCAATAACTACTTTGATGCAAGCATGGCTGATACTCTGCAGGATCATTTCTTGTGAGCAGCCTATTATATTCAATGAAATTTCAGTTTATTTTATGCTTTGCATTCTCTAGTGTTGCAAGGTATTCATCATAACATTTCGCAGTAACAGTAACATTTTGGCATTTTTCACTGTGCCAAAAGTGACCCTTTCTCCAATGTAACATAGATAACATAGTAGCAAAAAGGCTGGCATTATTTCTTGTCGTTACAGCTGCATTACAAAACGGAAAAGGGACGTCATTTTAGTGGAAGTAAATACAGCCAGGGGCTTAGCACTTTATTAAGTGCACAGTAACAGTGTGGCCACAGCAGCTAATACAGAAGCTACAACTACACCCTACATTCATGCTTCCCATTATCACGTTTCTTGGTGGCATTGGTTCATCCAAATCCCTTTAGCCATTTGTGCACTGACAAGGCCAGCATACCACAACCTACTATCCCTGACTGAACTGTTGGAGTGGCTTCTGGTGCTCACACAAATGAAACACTTAGGTTCTATTCAAATAAAGGCATCCGATTTTTTTCATTTGGTTTACGTCACCACTTCCTTCGAATTGACACATCACACGTGACACACTATGTATTTTACCTTGGTGTTTATCTTTACGCACATAAGGCCAGTGCTAATTACTTGCGTGAACGAGCACCGGTGCTGAAACACGACCGCCACATTTATGCTTTCATTAAGTGCTTAACAAAGGTACACTATATACGACAAAAATATTGCAGCTCCTCAAGTAAAAAAAAAAGACTGCCTCCCAAGTTGGGACACACTTTCCTTCTTTGTTCTCCTATTCGCGCGCTATTGCAGATGGGTCCCCTGGGTTACTCAGCAATGCCATGTATTGTTCTCCTATTCGCGCGCTATTGCAGATGGGTCCCCTGGGTTACTCAGCAATGCCATGTATGAGCAATGTATGAGCGAAGAAAACAAAAGGCACTTCCAGAACGTACCTCTATTCTGCCGGTTGACGCGACATCTCCAAAATCTGTAGCCTTCACGGCAGCCAAGACATCTTCCATGGTGTGTCCGTTAATGGAGATAATCTTCTTGCGCTCCTTCCATGACACCAAGCATTGAATCGGTGTCGACATTTTCACGGCAGCAAAAAGAAAAAAGCACACAAACGGAGAAGCAGTCCTACGGCAAGTTCAGCAAGGCGCGAAAGAGGCGAACGGCTTACGTGCTTGTCTTGGCTTGTACTACAGTGGCACACAGCGATGGAGAAATAAACACCTCGTTCTTTTACCTCTTTACTCTAGTTCTAGAAAGGCTTCAGAGGTAGTAGTGCGCGCTACCTGCAGTTTTTTTTTATTTGATAATAAAAAGATATTTCTGACGTTGAAGAGTTTAGTTACGCCAACTGCATGTGCCTTTAAAAGAAATGAAGGCAGCGCAACATAAAATTAGCACATATTTTTTAGTAATTCCTTAGTAGAGCCGATCTCCTTCATCATCGTATTTGTCTTGGAATGTTGCTGTTGCTGTGATGGTATGCTCAAGCTAGTTGCCGTGGCTGACGTTTTATTGTGCTGTGCTCCTCTAGTTTCGGGCCCAGTGCGCGCAGATTGTTCTGCGGGAATGAATCGCCGTAGTTTGTGTGAGTGAAACAAATTCACGCCATGCATACGTGCCCACGGTGCCCGTTTTCGTCGGCAAAGTTTTGCAAGGTCATATGGCACATCAGAGATCATCGCCACGATACGGATTTTTCTGTCATGTGTGGTGTGCAAGGGTGTGCAAAGACATATCACGAGTTCGAATCGTACCGGAGACACATTTACCGCTGCCATAGAAGCTACGTGGAGCTCGACGAGCCTCAACAGGGGAACGCTGCAGGAAGTGTTACACCGCGGCTGGATGCTACAACAGATGTCACTGCTTTCGACGACGCAGAATTGCCTTCTTCGAGCTCATTTGCCGAAGATACGAGCAACGGACAAGAAAGTACCTGCACTGTGACTGCACACGGTTCTTCTAGCTCTATTCACGACTTCACACTAAAAGTCAAGAAGCAGATGTGTTTACTTTTTTTTCGCGTAGCTGAAGTGCACAAGCTGCCGCACTCTATAACAGAGAGCATTTTTGCCGATTTCAAGGACACCTTTTTTGACATAATGAAGGCATTTGCTTCTCAAATACAACAAAACATCCCCTTAGATTCTGCTGGAGAAGATGTGCAAAAGTTGCTTGCTTGTGACTTTCTGGAAGATGTGTTCCAAAGTGCCAGCACGAAGTCACTCCGGGAAAATTTCGCAAAGGAACATCTTCCTTATGTCAAACCCGAGGAGCACATTCTTGCTGTTGGCGAGACATTTCAGTATGTGCCTATACCTCGTGTCCTCCAAAACCTGATGTTGTCCGAGACTTTTCGTGAACGTTTAGACCAAAGCTTCACAATTGGGCAGCCATCACCAGTTCTCCGAAGTTTTTTTGATGGTGTATTCTTCAAGGAAAAACTGTCGGCACTTCTGGAGAACGGGGCACAATACACTCTGTTTCTTGTTCTTTACAGCGATGAGCTCGAGATTGTGAACCCCTTGGGGTCAAAACGAGGCATTCATAAAGTAATTGTTGTGTACTTTAGTGTGCTCAACCTACATGCTCGTCACAGGTCACAGCTACGCTCCATACATGTAGCTCTTGTTGCGCCATACAGGCTTGTTGACAAGCATGGCATGAAGGCAATCTTGGAACCTGTTGTTTCAGACATTGTGAGATTGGAAGCAACCGGCTTTACAGTGCACATAAATTCAGCTACTGCTAAAGTCAGAGCAATTCTCGTTGCATTTAGTGGCGACAACCTTTCTATGAATAGGCTGGGTGGATTTACCTGTTGTTTTAACAGAGGGCGCCCGTGCAGGTTTTGCACTGCACCATATGCAACTTTTAGCTCTGTATTCCATGAAATGGATGTGCGAATTCGAAACAAGAGTTTGCATGAAACTCACATTGAAGGTGCTAGGGTGAACCAGCCACTAAGCACTGCACTTTATGGTGTGAAAGGTGAATCGCCCCTTTTAAACATTTGGTACTTTGATGCAACACTGCAGCTACCGCCGGACCTGATGCACGATGTGCTTGAGGGAAGCATACCTCACGTTTTAAAGCATGTTTTGCAAGGCCTCATCAGTACCAATGTTATTAGATATTCAGACCTAGATTGCATCACAGCATTCAGTTTTGGTGCACATGACAAGAAAAACAAACCACAAGCTGTCGAAAAACACTTTCTTACTTCGAAAACTCCATATAAGGGCACTGCATCGCAGAAGTGGTGCCTGTTTAGGTTTTTGTCCCTTATGATTGGAGACATTGTTCCGGAACTCAACGAGCACTGGGAAGTGTACTTGCTTTTCAAAAGGATTGTTGACCTCATATTTGCTGACAGCCTTCCACATGACCACCTTGCATGTCTGCAGGATGACATTCGTTACTTTTCATCTTCTTTTGAGATTCTGTACCCTGGCCACGTAATTCCGAAACTTCATTTCCTGGTGCATTATCCAAGACTAATCAATGAACTTGGCCCACTGAAGCAATACTGGTGTATGCGCTATGAGGCCAAACATCAGTATCTCAAATCCATTGCTGTGCGTAACCAAAATTTCAGGAATATTTGTAAGACAATTGCGGGGCGACACCAGTTATTACAGAGCTATGAACTCTGTAATTCAGAGTTTCACAACTCTATTCAGACAACTAAAGCCAGGCCTTTAAAAGAGAAAGATTTGCCCCCTTGCATGGCTGAAGTTTTCTCACCCGGCGTTCCTGTGTGGAAAGTTAATTCTGTGACTGTCGATCAGATAACGTACAAAGTCAAAGATGTGGTCATTCTGCAGAAAGCCATACTACCTAGTTTTGGACAGATCTCAGAGCTGTACATATATTGTGGAGATGTGTTTTGTCTTGTGAATGTGCTCGGGAATACAATGTTTGACAGACATCGTTGGTGCTATGTCGTCGAGAAAACATCAGAACAGAAACTTGTCAAACCGACAAACCTTGCATCATCACAGATTCTCGACCTCTACTTTGATTCTCGACTTGTGTTAAGGCCTGAAGTAATGCTGACTGGTTGAACTCGCAACACTCATCGTATGCAAGCTCAAAAGCTTGAGAAACTACATGCAATACATCGTCGTGCAGAACGTAGATACATACGGACAAAGTGCATGGATGATTAGAGGCTGGCTAGACGATTTGATATATATGTGGCGTTTAACGACCCAAAACCACCATATGATTATGAGAGACGCGGTAGTGGAGGACTCTAGAAATTTTGACCACCTGGGGTTCTTTAAGGTGCACGCAAATCTGAGCACACGGGCCTACAGCATTTTCGCCTCTATCGTAGGCTAACTAGATGCACTCAAAAGAAAATACGACGGCACATGAATAAACTGGCTTGGTGACGTTGGGCATCCTTCTGCGAGTCGTCGGATCCGTGAAAAGCCCCTATTTCTGATATGGAGAACTGTCCGGGCTCTTAGCACAACCTTTGGTCAGCGAGACCCATTCACATCTCTGGCACTTCACCTACAATGTAGATAGATTGACCTCGCAGAATCCTTCTGTCGAAGAATCGCCGTCAAGTCCAATTTCATGAAAACAAGAATAGCAATACTCGACAACCCGCTTCTCTCACGTGATCCCCGCATAGAATGCCCACTTTCTATGGATGAGGTAGAAGTGGCACTGGCACTGTGCAGACGTTCTTCAGCACCCGGACCTGACTGCATTGTGTACCCTTTGTAACCTTGGAGACGAATCTCGGAAGGCACTCTTATGCCTATACGATGACTCCTGGCAGACTGGTATGGTTTACCAAGCATGGAAGTCAAGTCGCCTCATTCCGCTTCTCAAAGCTGGTGAATCTCGTGGATATTGCCTCATACCGTCATATTGTGCTTATCAGTTGTGTGGGAACAACAGTGGAAAGAATTACTTTAACACAAATGAAGTGGTATTTAGAGCACTATGAAATTTATCTAGTATCCATGACTGGATTCAGGCACGGCCATTCATCAATTGACAATGTTGTTAATCTGGTGACATATGTTGAACACCAGAAAGCCTCTAAGAAACTGTGTGCTGCCCTGTTTCTAGACGTTAAGGGAGCTTAAGACAATGTCGCCCATGAAGCCATCCTTAGTGCTTTGGAAACAGTAGGTCTTGGTGGAAAGGTATATGTGTGGGTGTACAGCTACTTACAGCTGAGATCATTCTACGTGACGATGGTGAATGGCCCAACACCTGAGTATTGCAGTAGCCGAGGAGTCCCTCAAGGAGGAGTGCTAAGCCTTACACTTCGCAATATAACCCTCAGTGGACTAGTCGAGCACCTACCAACCACTGAAGAATTTTCTATCTACGCTGACTTCATCAGGTGTGACAAGGCTACAGCTTCGAGACTGCCTTCAGAAAACTGCCACAACGACGTCATGCTACGTTCGTAAACAAGGTCTCGAGGTGTCCTGCGGAAAATGTGCAGTGGTAGCATTCACGCGGAAACCGATGCCTGCTTACAGCATCTCGATTAACGGAGAACACATATCGTTCAGCAGAAGCCACAGATTCTTAGGAGTCATAATAGACAGAAACCTGTTGTGGACTCCGAACGCGAACTATGTGAAGAAGCAGTTGATCGCAACATTCACATGTTCAAATTCCTTGCAGAAGAGAAATGGGGAGTGCCCGTACCGTCCATGCTACAACTGTACAGGGTGCAGTTTATCGGATTCTTATGGTAGAGTTTAATTACAATATCTAACACAGGCAAGACTAACCTGCATAAAATTCAGAGCATTCAAGCCCAAGCACTCAAGATATGCCTTGGATTACCCTGCAGTGTTTCAACAGCTGAAACCATTGTCATTGCCCGAGATCACTAAATCAAGACACATAATATTACCGAGACAACGCGTATGCACCACAGGCATTATACCAGGACCCCTTCCCACCACCCGGGGAGCCTCGCTGCTGAAAGGCCCCGCACGACATACGGTGCCACTGTCTGCAAGCAATGCTCATCATTTACTGAGGCGTATGCACCTGCATCAAAGCCACTGCTTCCTCCTTGGGGCTTGAGTCGGCCACGAGTTTACTTAATGAGCCCAGGAATGCGGAGAAAATCTGACCTACCGACACATGCCCTAAAACAACTGAGTCTATTAGTACTGGACCAGACCTGCAGTAACCACGTGCACATCTACAGAGATGGCACGTCTACATCGTCTAGTTCATGTGGAGCAGTGGTTATACCATTACAAGAGGTAACTCTGCGTTTTAAGACTTCGCATGCGACGATGTTCACGGCGGCAGAACTCGAGGCTTTGCGCAGTGCACTAGAACTCGTCAATTTTGAAGAAAGACCAAGTAAATGGGCCGTGTTTTCTGACTCAAAACCAGCGTTACAGTGCGTGCCATCAGTTCACCGACGCGGATGCCACGGGCAGTTGACTTATCGAACCGTGAAACTTCAGCACCTCTTAATACAAAAAGGCCACGACATCGACTTTCAGTGGTTACCTGGGCATTGTGGCAGCAATGGAAATGATTCTGCAGATCATGCTGCTCACACATCAGATCAGGAAGTAAACAGTGTTTTGATTCCGCTTTCAAGAGCGGACGCTGCGAGGCAAATTCGCCAACTGGCTCGCAGTCTCACATTGACTGAGTGGAACACACCAAGCATACGACGTACCAGACTACATGAACATGACCCTTCACTACAACTCTGACCTGCACCCGGCCTACATCGACGTGACACTTCGCTTCTCTATCGTTTTTGACTGGGACTTGCTTTCACGAAAGCTTGTACCACGTTAATCGGAATGACTGATAGTGCAGCATGCGATGTTTGCAACACTGATGAAAATATTGAACACCTGCTGTTCTCGATTGACCTCAGAGAGACAAGTACTTGCCAACGCATTGCGGCGACTGAATGATCGGCCTCTTTCTGTGCAGGTGCTAATACAGCACCGTCCACATCCCTCGACAGCCCACAAGACAGTGAAAGCCCTCTTATGTTTTTTGAGGACTACGAGTTTGTGTGAATGCCTCTGACTTGCGGTAGAGTTCTACACGCCACAGTGAATTGACTGTCTGTCTTTTCCTTTTTCTTTTTCTTCTCTCTTTCTCATCTTTCTTGTCCCCTTCCCTAATTCCCCAGTGTAAGGTAGCTTACCTGATGTCTTTCTGGTTAACCTCCCTGCCTTCTACCTTTGGTTGCTTCCTTCCTTCCTCACTGTACGCAAAATGCTTGCAATGACAATAAACTTATTAATTTAAAATCATGTTTATTTGTTATATACTACCTACACATTACTTGCCACAGTTTGATACATATCCAACTGGAGGAAAAATTTAGGCAGAAGACATTTTGATATGAGTGCCAGGGTTTAATGTTGTACATTCATAATCAGTTCACCACGTTCATTATTTCTATCTATAAACATTTTGTAGTCCTCTCATAGAAAATTTCAAGAAGCATTATATCACATTGTGGACATGAACGTTTTCATAAAGTGTCATGCCAGCTACAACAAAACTAATGTAAAGTAAACTTGCTTTAAGTGAGGACTGCAATACTAGTCAACTGTTATTTCAGAACTTGAAGCAGAAATATAAGATGCACAGTGAATGCAGTTTCATAATTGCATACATGCCCAAGCTAAATTTAGCCAGAAAAAGTAACAAAAAATTGCATACAGACTATCACAATACAACCAAAATAATGCTTGTGGTTATTGCATGGAGAATATTGCGCTATTTCGTTGCTTCATTTAACACTGATTAATTAGGCAAGAATTATGTATCAGCTTTTGAGGCAATGAAGCTGGCCGAAAAAGTTTTAAATAAGATGTAGTTGATCGGTTTGTGAAACATCCCATTTGACTGTTTCTAACTTATTGTGCTTGAAGTATTGCTGTTCTCTGATTATTGCAGATGCCCGCGAAATAAGAAAAAAGTTTAAGTGGCGTGCCCGCTTACGCACCTTGAATACAGTGCTCCCTAATGTTCCGCGCGCAAACGACCCCTGTATTTGACCGAACGTTCTGCCACCGCGGCCGCTCTGCGACGATGGCTGTGGCTCTGCGACGACGCACCTGGTGGTTGCGAGAGCAAAAGTGATAACCGCTGCGCCTGCCTATCGCTGTTATGAGCCGCCGTGAACGAAGCATATAGCTTATACGTTAAAGGGCCATTAAGGATAACAACAATTTTATCTCATTAGTGAATTTCCAAAATCGGCGCGCTTGCCACGAGAAGACCCGCAAAAAGGAAGTGCGAAGAGAAAACACCTGAAGTTCCCGAACCAAACGCCTTGACGTGATAGAGTTTGATCGCGTCTACGAAGTCCTATGTAGTTCGTAATCAGTGAAAATGAAGTACATTCTCCACTGAGGGGGCCATCGGTATTACTTACCAAGTTTAAGAGAATATCGTTTATCATTCACGCGAAAGTACAAAATATATACGTGGACTTTGCGGCGCAAAATTTAAAAATGGAACAGTGATCAAAATTTTCTCTTTTAGTAGACTCTTAATAGTGAAATTACGACATTAAGGTTCTCAGAGAGCAACTTATCAATCGAAACGATTTCATTGTTTCACTTCGTGAAACACATCGTGGCGCGAAAGTGAACACGTCACAATTTTTTTTGTAATTCACGGGCTCCTCATTAAGCTCATTATGGTGAAACAACGCCTTACTAAACGAAGGACGAGAAAATGTGCACAGGGCGCAGTAGCGAGTTCAGCGCAGGCAGTGTTTGCAGCATAAACTCGCCTAGCAATGACGTATACACCACCATGCGTTCCCTAGCAAGGTGTTGGAGGAAAGAAAAGTGGATAAATGCAGAGAAGAAGAAGAAAAAAAAACTCATAGGGTCTCATGTGCTTTCACGTAAGACGAGTCGAAGACGAAAGCCATCATCTTGTTCATCTCCGTCGTCGTATTGATCCCTCCGAAAGCTTCTGCACCTAACGTGCATGGTTTTGCACATCATCCGTGATAGATCTACCTTTGACCAAGCTACAATGTCGTGTGATGACGTTATTTTGTAACGGGACGTGATAACGGCATAACGGCGTCACATATTTTGGCGATTTATGACGTAACATCAATAGTGACGTCATCACGACATAATTTCTCGCTTCACTTGTGCTTTGCCCGACGCCGCGGGACGCTGACGGTAACTTTTCAGTTCGATAAATCATCTAAGGCTATTTTGGCTCAAAAGAAAAAAAAAACAAATTTCTGGGCATAGTGGGGTTCAAACCCAGGGGCCCATGGTCCGAAGAAGAGCGTCGTATCCAGAGGAACAAAGATAAACACGACAGCATAAAATTTCGGGTGACATGCAGTTAGACTCAAATATCAATTCCTCTAAAAATGTTGGCCGTATAAATTATATGCATTCAACCTATGATAAAAAAAAGTGAATATACGGGAAGGGTTTGAGAAGGTACGAGGGGATAAATGGCAAAATTTATTAAAATCTTTCACTCAGTGAGTGAATGCGTGTTTTTGCAGCACTGTGAAGGGTTATAAGCAAGGTAGCTTTTTGTTACTAACTCGAGTTAGTAACTAGGCGGTTTGGGTAGTAACAACACGCCTGTTGCTTTCAAGTTTGTAAAAGGTTAGTAACTGTCTCAGAGAGTTAGTAACAGTGGCTGTTACTAACATTTTCCTTCCAGTTACTAGGTTTTTACGAACTTTTTTTTAAGAGTGCATATACAACACGCTATTTGCAACAAACTTTGGTAGACCCAGACACAAACGCAACGCTTCTCTTTCCAGCAGTATTAGGGGTCTCATTTTATAGGCTGCGCTGCCAGAAAATAGTACACATCCGAATTCCATAATGGGCCGCACATAAAGTTTATATATCATTATTAGCACATCTCTTCTTAAACCCGCTTTACGGTTTGCAAGCTTCCGTAGCCACCCCATGGCCCGTGTTGCCTTGGAGTGCACATCATCAATGTGACTTCTCCAATTTAATGTGTCATTATATATGACGCCCAAATATTTAAGGGAATTCGCCTGCGGAATGAGCTCATTACTGTACATTAACGAGATGTTGATAGGCTGCAGAAAAGAGAATGCAAGGAGCACACTTTTCTTTACGTTCAGGGTCATATGAATATTTTTAAGCCATCTTTCTATCATATTGAGATAATTTTGTAGACTCTCGTATAATGATTGAAGGTCGGTAGTACTTGCGAAGAAAGCAATATCGTCCGCGTACACATATAACTGAATATCCTTAGTTGATGGAATGGAGCTTAAGAAAATGTTAAATAAAACTGGCGAGAGGACAGCCCCCTGTGGTACGCCACGTGTCTGCTTATATCTATTTGATGAGTACCCATCTTTAAAGCAGTAATATTCTCTCCCTCTTAAAAACTCCGACACCCACGCAGTGATGTAGTTGGGAAAGTGGTGATATGCCATCTGTTTTAATAAAATTGAATGTTCAACCCTATCGTACGCTTTAGCCAAATCTAAAGTAACTAAAGCACAGTATTGGCGCCGACGCCGAGCCAGTTGTATTCGGCTCTCTAAATCGACATGCGCACACCATATTGAGCAACCGGATCTAAAACCAATTTGACTGGGGTTTAATATTGCGTTATTATTAATATATTCCATTACCCGGGAATTCAAAACTCTTTCAATTAGCTTAACCAGA
This sequence comes from Rhipicephalus microplus, assembly GCF_043290135.1. Lineage (NCBI taxonomy): Eukaryota > Metazoa > Arthropoda > Arachnida > Ixodida > Ixodidae > Rhipicephalus > Rhipicephalus microplus. Next base: position 166,509,042 of record NC_134705.1, on the reverse strand, counting down.
TTTGACGTGATTGATATCGGCCTTACATTTTCCAAGGCGAATCCTTTTTCCTGCTTTTTAAGAAGTGGAATCACTTTAGACAGCTTCCATTCCGCAGGTATCCAAGCTTTTGTCAAAGAAAAATTCACCAGATTAAGTACTTCAGTTGGACAAATCTCGAATATTACTTTTATCATTGAATTTGTTACCCCGTCTGGTCCAGGTGCCGAAGGAGATAAGTGCCTTATTATCTCTGCCAGCTCATGTAAAGTAACCTCCTCAAAATCCTCGCCTGCCATTGGGTTCACAATGTGCAGTGGTAGAGTTGACATAAATCTATCTTGGAGCCCTTTCGCAATATTTTCTACTAAATCAGAGAGCTCACGGGGGGAAAGAACATAAGAGTCAATATTTTCAGTGGGTGGTAACATTTTTTGAGATCTTAAAAATCTGAAGAGCGCTTTTTTGTTTTTAGCCCTAGAAAGATACTCATGTCGTTTCATATTATAACCATCTTTTGCTGTACTTACTGTGCGTTTGAAGTCTGCTGCTGCGAATTTATAATCACGCCAATTTTTTGGACATTGGTTGACCAGCAGTTGTTTCCATGCAGCTTTCCGTTTTCTATAGCTCCTCGTGCACTCTTCAGTCCACCATGGACTAAAAGAACCTCTTGTGGCCGAGTCTAATTTAAACGTTGCGTCTTTTACTGATCTTTTTAACACTGCACACAGACTCATAGCCCTAATGTCACCTTGTATGTCCTTGCGGTGATCAAAAGTAGCCCTCAAGTCTTTTTCTAATTTTCTATAGTTGAGGAATGAGCGGGCCTTTTCGGCGACATGTATTCTTGGAAAGTTCAGTACAAAACTAATAGGCAAGTGGTCACTGTTAGTAGCACAGTCTAAAGTTTGCCACGAACATATATTTAGCGATGAGCTTGAAAATGTCAAGTCAATTACAGATTTAGAGAGACCTCGGACAAAAGTAGCAGATTGCGAATTTAAACAAGATAAATTCTTGTCAATAGCCCATTCCCACAATCTTTTTCCGCTTAAATCTGTTTTAAAACCCCAGGCCACATGATGTGAATTGAAGTCTCCAGTGATTAATATATCCTTTCTGCAGGCAGAGAACATATCGTCTAGACTTCGTGTGTTTTGCACCCCGGCTGGAAAATACGCATTTACAAACGACAAGGGTAAAGCGTCTGGTAATATTATGTCTACTATCAAAATTTCACAATCTGGAGTCACACAACGATAAGAGATCGTAGCTTTGTGACTGAACTTAGTTGCTATCAAGACAGCAAGCCCACCACCTCTGCTAGGTCGGTCCAATCGAAATAGCCGATAATTTTTTAAGTCAAACTTCTGGCTGGTTGAAAGCCAGGTTTCTTGCAGTGATATAATATCCGGGGAAAGTTGTGAAGAAAGGTATGATAGGTCTGTCGCTGCGGAAAATATAGATCTGCAATTCCACTGTAATATGGTTAGTGAAACTATTTTGACGACAGAACCGTCGCAGAAACTGCTTGGTCCAAAATGTCCTTTCGCAAAAAGTCTTTCTTAGACATGTTCTCAACGAATTCTTTTTTGGATAGATACTTTTTAGATTTCGAATTATGCGAAGAGTTTTTTGATTGGGGAGATCGGGTTCGCTTCAGAGCCTTATGAGAGTCCATATCCATATCTGCACATGCTTCCGAATCATCCGTAAGATCACCGTCTTCCGTTGTTTTGGAAGTCCCTGCCTCAGGAGAAACCGCTCGCTGACGTGTTGTCGCACTTTCTATTTCCGTACGCTGCGATACCAATGATGTCTGAGGAGCCCAATCGTTCGTAGATGCTACACCTAGAATTTGAGATAGTTGATTGGAAACCAATTGTGCTAAGCTTTCAAAAAGGTTGTTTGCGAGGCGTTCCATTGCCTTTTCCATAGCCTTCTCTACGGCCTCTGCGATAGATGTTGCGAAAGATGCATCCACGGCGGTGGTATTACGTGCTGCAACACTGGCATATCCTTTGGATCTCTCCTGCATTTCTGCAACGGCTTCTCTCCGAGAGCACCTCTTGCGTTCTACAATATCCAATATGGCAAGCTCCCTTTCTTTTGCTGCACAGTCTGCGGAGTCTGCAGGGTGCGCCCCATTGCATAAGAAGCACCTGTCTTTCTCAGAGCTGCACTCGCGGCTGTCATGATTTTCACCACACAGACGGCATCTAAGAACTGATCGGCACCCTCTGACGCTATGTCCATATCGCCAACATTTCAAACACTGCAGGGGTTTGGGGGAAAGTGGCTCTACCTTATAGATCAGTGGCCATGCCTTAATTTCGGAAGGTCGGACTGTTCCTAAAAAGGTCACTATCACCGATTCCGTTGGTGATTTTATGTTGTCAATTGTACGGGTGCACCTGTACACTGAAATTACACCCGCCACCGAAAACAAATCGAGCACCTCTGCAGGTGTCAGGCTTGTGTCTACACCGCGGACTAATCCTTTCGAGCATGCGAGGTGTGCCGGAATAAATGGGCTTACCGGATGCGCTGCGAATTCGGAACATTGCAGGAGCTCACGAATGCATTCCTGATCTGCGGAACAGCACAGGATGCCTCCGCGACCAAACTGGCGGACCTCAGTGATCTCCTGGGGATGCGAAGTGGCTTTTCGAAGCTCCACTTGAATCGCCTTTGGGTTCTTCATCGGAATACTGCCCCCATCTGTAGGTACCAGCGCCACAGGGACACTTCTCGCTCCACTGCGTAACAAATAGTCTATCGGCCAATCCTTGGCGGGAGTGGACGCTAACCAAGGGGAATGCCCTTGGCCGGGGGAAGAAAATGACATCAAAATGGAATGACTCGCTTCAGCTGAGAAAGACCAATACAGTTACTGGAAAATAAAGAACTCTCAAAGAACAATAAGGATACTGCCGCCCGATCCTGAGCCCGGGAAGCCTTTTCACGGTCGAGCCTCACAGTTGTTGTTGTTGTTGTTGCCCCTTCGCACTGGCACATACCCACTATGGGGGATTGGCCATGAAATCTAGAAGTATCCTATATGAGATATATTAAAAGGTTTATCCTTAATGAAAAAACTAATGATGTAATAGAAAATAATAATTAACTAAAAAGGAATATTAAACTAAACAAATAATTGAAGATTGAATCAAGAAGAGAAAAGGTGAGGTAATACTACAGTGGAAGACAGAAATTTTGAGTAGACCAGACAATCGAGCTTATCTCACCCGGTCACAATCAAATGAATATGCAAATTTCATTCAAAATTAGACAAGTGTCTTCAGAAATATATTTAAGCAGGCATTATTATGACATGCGCTTTGATTCTCGAATGAAATTGCATACAGCATCGAATACGCTCCTGTGGCAATGTCCCAAGCTAAAGGCACCGAAACTTAGAACATTATCTGCAGTTAAATTTAAACCTACTGCTCCAGCCTCACAGTCGCGATCGAGAATCTTCTTCTTCTCCGACGGTTGCTATCACGTTCATTGCTTCGCCCTTTTTTCTTTCTTTTCGTTATTTATTAAACTTTTAATCCTTCTTTTACTAGTGAATTGATTTTTAAACCTATATTTATAAACATATTTGGCTCGTATAGCAATCTTATTGCTAAAGTAAGGTACCATCTGTTTCGTGGCCGACTCCCCTCGGATAGTGGCGCCAGGACTCTAAGGAGGAACCAACCAATCGCCTCACGGCCCAACCCTCACGTCGTTTGAGGCGCCCATAATCCGTAAAAGAAGAAAAGGAGAATGGCACGTGCCACGAGCATAACGTGGCTTCGCGAAGCAGAACGCAAGCCCGCGTTCTGTTGGAGTTGGCGAGCGTCAGAAGAGGAAGTCGTGTTCAGAAGAGAGACCGTTAACGCTCCCCGTTCGGGATCTGGTGATGCAGTTTCAGGAAGACGAGTCCCTGGGCACGCAGTCGCAAGAGACCAAGGAAGACACCTGCACCATGACTTTTACTTCTTCAGCTCAGCGCGGCTTCGAAACCGACGAAGAGAAGCAGCATTGCTCAGGCGTGGAACGGCCGATGAGAGCCACAACAGAGGAACAAGCAAGCAAGCAAGCAAACGCCATCCGCTGCTGCTCGAGTTACGACCACGACAGCGTTCCCTGGTATGACTCCGTCAACTACATCGACGCCGCCAGCGACTTCTGGAGTATCAACTATGCACTAGAAACGACACGTCTGAGGTTCGATGCTTTCGTAACCGAATGCGCCGAAGAAAAACGCCGCAGAGCTCTGCGAGGCCACTTGATGTTGCCCTTCGGAAATGGCTGGCCTATCCGACGATGCTTTCCTTTCCACGGACCTGTCTCGCGACCACGTGGACTCTTCGGAATTGTAGATGGCAAGCGGGTGCTCGCTCGGCATCGTTACATCACCTCGTCGCGGCTGCCAACGCGCTCATTACCAGCCCTACATGCAGCGAGACTCCGAGACTCATGGTGTGGCACCGAAGATGCCCGAGCTCAGAGGCCACGCTATGCAGGAGTCCAGCTGATCCACCCGAAATCGACGCCGACGCGTGTCGGTGTCGGTAATAGCATTGTCGCGTAACGGGCATCCATCGGCGCGCGGATGACGTTGGCTCTCACCCGGCGCACGAGACGGGAGTGTCGTCGTCTTCGTGGTCGTCCGAACACGGCGAGCGAGATTGGCACACCCGCGGTTCGCTTAATTGCAGCGATGACGACGGTACGGTGATCACGAACGAATTCCGGAGTCTTCTTTGCCTTGCGTTCAACAGCAGAGCTACCATGCCCCGACACTTCTAAGAAGCTTCCACGTGCCGTCGTGTATGTCCTGTTCGCGTCGGTGGTGACACCCGTGAAAGTGTGAAACTAGTGATGCATCGCAGCGGGACATGGGCGTGCACAGAGTGCGAAGTGGCCGGCGACAGAAATCCAGTGCCAAGGAGAACAAGTCGTTCAAGGCCGGAAAGGCAGCTAGAGTTCTCCGCACACATAATTGTTTTTTTGTTACATTATCTTGCTTTAGTATCTTTGTTTTGGTTGCATATTTTATGAAGTTTGTTATGTTGAATAAATATTCGAATCGAAAACAACTTTTAGTCGTCACTGTTTACGGCACGGAGTTTGGAGCCTACTGTTGAGGAAAGGATGAGCCGCCGTGTCCACGGTAAAGCCCACCCGTCAACCTCTTCTTTATTCCGAACACCGGTCTAAATCCCCTAATGATGATAGTGACTATCTTCTTCGTTCACACAATATTTAACATCCTCCGCGCCCCCGCATTAACAATTGTTGATGAAGAACACCAACACACACAAAGTTGACAGCACAAGCTGTTAAAGAATACTTGTATATGTCCAGGGCAGTCCATGAGGGAAAATCCGTGATATCAAATCGCGTCTGCTTTTCCAGCGGTGCTTTCGGCGCTTGTTCCACACTCGTGCTTCTGAACGCGTTGACCTCGTTGAACCTGCTGCTTTGTCGCTGAGCAAGCTTCCTTGGCATGAAAATTCGCATAAAATACTCTTCCAAGAAGATCTCTTGTGGCTATACTTGATGAGCCTTTTCCTTTGCTTTCTGTTCGTTGCTACATTTACCTCATAACCCTTCTACTTCCGCCTTCGTCTGGCCTCTCTCATTCGCCGCTGTTGCGCTGTGTCCCCATTTACCAACTATGCGGAAATTAGATGTTCGATGCACACCCTCTTCAATATTGACTTCTGTAGCCTTGTCGAAGAACCTAAGCTTTCAGCAGCGCAAGGGGCTGGCCATTGTGTCGTCGTGGCCTTTTGTTTCTTCTGTTTCTTGTCGCTTTGAGAATCGACCTTGACTTTCCTCCATCTGGCACTTGTACGCAGGGCGATGAGGGCTTTACAACGTCTAAATCTGCCAGCCTTAGCTTGGACGTATCTTCCACATCTAGCGGGTGGCCCTTTGGGTCTAAAAAGTCTTCCTCCTTTTCAATTGTGGGAATGCATTCCACCTTTTAGATGTCCTGACAACCGGTTTATGGGTATGGTATGTAGGCGACAGCTCTGCAGGCGTGGGCCGGATCCTTGCAAGTAGCAGTTGTTCTGCATAGGCTCCTTTGATGGTCGTTACTTCGTTGAAGGTCCTGATCGATTGACTTCCACCACGCTCAACAGTATGTTCTGAGGCTGACTCGAGTGGCATCAATGCTACAAGATTGCTGTCCAATAGGTCTTGGCTGGATGGTGGTGACGCAGACGCAGAGAGTGCCTTTCTTTCTGTTTTCATTTTAATCTGTAGTCTTGTTGTCTCCAAACGAGCCTGTCGTAGCTTTAATGTGTCGGTGATTTTATATTCGGTTCTGAGTTTCGCTAGAATTATCTGACGCTCGTAAACTTCCGCCTCCTCCATATCGGCTTCCAAATCATTGATATCAACTGCATCCTCAATTTCCTGGTCGATTCTTCTGAGTTCCTCATATTGCTCAATCAAAACTCGGTGAATACGTCGTAACTCACAGATTGGTGGGCAATCCGATTGCCGAAGACGTTTGACGTCCGCGATGACCTGCGTGACGGCCTAGCGTGTATGACTCCGCCTTTCGTAGAGGGCCTCCATGATTCGGTCCAGTGTAGGAAACGTGAGAAGTCACTGGCCGGCCAAGTCACGAGGCGAAGTCGCAGTCGTCATGGCATCCATCGCAGAAGGTTCGCAGAACAAATATCTCTCACTTGTCGGACTGTCAATCTTCGTAATCTTGTGCATATTGGACCATCGTCGTGAATGGTGAGTCGGTACTGAGCCGGAGAAGACGTGAGGGCTCCCATCTCGTGGGCCTCCAGACGGTGCTTGCACTCACGGGACTGCACTGCAAAGATGTACTTCGTTCACCTATGGTCTGCCTTGCCTTGTAAATATCGAGCCGTCGTCGTGAAAGGCGAGTAAGCACGGAGCCAAAGTAGACGTGAGGGCTCCCGTCTCGCGAACCTCCAGACGATGCCTGTACTAACGTCAGTCCATTAGTGCTCCTAGTGGTCTCAGTTGCAACCGGAGTCGCGCTCCCAGGTCTCGGCGGTGGTTAGGCCTCACACATCAGCTTTAGCCCCGGCGGCTTCACAGAAGTCCTCGAGGCTACGACTGCGGTCAAAATTCTTCAAGTCCGCTCCGTCTCACTGCCAAAGGTCCTTCCTCCCAAGTTTCACGGCACCAAAATCTTGAGGAAAGGACGAGCCGCCGTGCCCATGGCGAAGCCCACCCGTCAACCTCTTCTTTATTCCGAACACCGGTCTAATCCCCTAATGATAATAGTGACTATCTTCGTTGTTCACACAATATTTACACCTACTATACCACACCCCCTAATCTCGGAACCCTACCAAATGGGTGAGATCTGTTTCCGTTGAAGAAAACGATTGAAATGTTAAACCTATCGGTGCACAAAAGTTTGATGACCCTAATCTAACGAAAGAAAATTCTCGTTATCTTACCAGCAGGCCTTGACTGAGGCGGTCTGCGATGATATATAGGCTCAAATAACTTGTTACTACATAGAAGTGTTGCCATTTGGGCTATTGTAATGGTGAAGTGAAACTGTCGTCTAGACCTATCTTTCTGTATGCTTCGTTGCACCTTCATTTCATTATGACCCCAAAAATAGAGGAGACAAGAAATATTTTTGCGAGCTTGACTGCTGTCGTGAAGAATTTTAATCCAGCTGAAGATAAAACTGGTCACTATTCGAGTTGCATAGCCACTAGATCACCGTGGCAGAACGAAAACGTTCCCTTCGAAGAACGTTCGTGGCGGCTAGTGGGTTGTCTGAACTGTTATTCGTAAAATAATTCCCACTCTAGTAATTCCTTTGGACACCCCCCCCCCCCCTCCAAAAAAAATAAAAGAGGTCGAAGACTTGAAATTTTACGCAGTTTCCGTAAATAATCAAAAGGCAGGTGTAGGCATTGCCTCTGATTCGCTTGACTGGTCCTTTTCAGTGAGACTGCGTGATTTTACTCCAGTTTTTGAAGCGGAGCTCGTGGCGATTATTTGAGCTCTTCGAAAACTTCCATCAAATCAAAACAACGCAGTCATAATGACGGATTCTCTTTCAGTTTGTGCAGCTCTGACAGCTTCAGAGAACTCTCGAATTCTAAGCACATTCAAAACATTAGTACCCCCGCAGTTGAGACTCCTGAGGTTACTATGGGTTCCAGGACACTGTGGATTAAGATTAAATGAATTGGCCGATTCCTTAGCACGAGCCGCACTTGATGGGCCAGTTTTGTCCATACTGCCAGATGTTGAGTATATCACGGCAATAAGATATCGAAGATCAGCAATCTCCACTGATACGATAGAAAAAGTAACTACACGGACAGACTATAAGCACCTCATGTTTCCATGGCAGCCCCACTGGAGCCAGTCCAGAAAGCTCGAAGTCTTAATTACTAAATTTCGATGTCGTGTCCCCCCCCCCCCCCTTAACCAGTATCTACACAGAGCTGGTCAGACAACATCACCCCTCTGCGCATTCTGCGGAGAAATGGAATCACTAGATCATTATTTTTTGTATTGTCGCCGCTACGATATACTTCGAAAAAGGTAACTAGTTGTGCCATTTCTGAAAATAGGCGTTAGATTAACGGCGGAAACGGCGCTAAGCTTTGGTGCCTCAGTTTTGGGACATTGCCACAGGGATGCTTTCAATGCCGTTTGCGATTATATTCAGGCAACTAAGCGTATACCATTGTGATCTTCAATCAAAAAAATTATTTATTACACCCCAGGGCAGAGTGAAGTAAACGCAGCTGAGTGGTAATCATAACACCTCAAATCTCAAAATCGCTCAACTTGATTTTTTTTTCGTTTGCTCTTTTTATGTTTTTTACATTAGTCTTATTATAATACCAATTCATTACACATAGTTAAAATGATCACAGAAAAACTGCTCTACACTTTCTTGGCCAATCCCCCTGAGTGGGTATGAGCCATCATCCCAGGGAAACAAAACAAAACAATTACGCAGTTCGTTCAGACAGCGCTATCATTGAGATGCGATCGATACTAAGAACTGAGACATGATATAGTGCACTCTAGACGTGACCACATACAAGAATCTCATTTCAGGGCCACGCATCGTCATTGTTTGTCTTTGTTCGCGCTGAGCGAGCGAAGATGTCTGCGTAGGTTAGGTGAAACGCTGTGGAGGCCAGCCAGACTTCTTAAAATGAATGCGTTCGCAATAAGCAACAGCACGATTTTTTTTTATCTGAGACATGACTTCTTTATCTCTTGGAGCTAAGTAATAAATGAAGGTGCTTGGTGTGTCGGAGATAAGTACGCCCCGTTGTACGGCTGTCTATAATTAGAAATGAATCAGATAGCGGCCCGCAGTGTCGCCGGCACTTCTTGGGATCATTAAAGTTCTTCGTACCGTACTTAGCGTATCTTTCTTCTGATTTCTTGGTGTTGATGTGAAGCCTTTCGCGACGCTGTGCGTTTGTGCTCGTTTTTTTTTTATTGATATGATATATAAGGAGATGTTGGCGCACCATTATGGCGCCGGCTACTCCTTAGCCGTTGATTGAAACTTGAACACGTATGTTGAAGCAAAACATACAAAGCAGTGCATGGAAAATAGAAAACTCGGGCACAGATATGCAAAGACACACTTATACGCACATATCACAATGGTAAGTAAATGTTCGAAAGTCAATGTAAGAAGTCTCTGGAATTGTCCCTCGTTATTATTCGGTCCACCAGCTCAAAACAGCAAAGCACACGTTTGGTCCTTATAAAGATGCATTCACTTGTATGTACATAATAGTTGATACGTCATTCATTTCACAACACACACGTGATGGGTGTCACATGATACTGTAAATAATAAGTACATGTGTTACGAATGAAGGTTTGTTCTTTGTTAATACTTGTCAGCAATCCCGCTGTCTTGTAAAAAACGTGTTAATGCTTTTAAAGCGTGGGACTGTAAAACTCCAGTTGGCCACGGGCCCAGAAGTTTTTTCATGCTAAATGGTCTGTGGTCCAATGCGAACAGTTCGCACTTAAGACGGCGTCCCGGCGTGTCATGATGTGGACAGTCTATGAGAAGGTGACAGACGTCTTCATCTATAAATCCACATTCGCATTCGGGAGTTTCAGCTCTGCCGATTCTGTGCAAAAAATGTTTTGTGTATGCGGTGCCTAGCCTCAATCGGTGAATTAGAGTTTCCATCCTTCTATCTAATGCCAGCGTAATTTTGAATTCAATACATGGATCGATGTGATATAAATCGCAGCTCTTTGTACTTTGGTCAAACCAAGCAGTTTTGCTCATTCTGAAAGTTGTATTTTTTATAATACTGCGCAATTCATTTTTCGAAATTGGTAAAGAAACAGTAACGTCTTTACCATGTGCTTGTCGTGCTGCTTCATCGGCAGCTGTGTTTCCAGGAATGTTGCAGTGGCCAGGTATCCACTGAAATTTGATCCTATGTTGCGCCCTCTTTGCTTTGGTGAGCTCCTTCAGCGTTTCGTATGTCATACTGTCACTTATTACTGTCCTGTTTTTACTGGAGAGTGATCTTAATGCGGCCTGTGAGTCACTAAAAATTACCCATTTTCCAGCGTCTGCTACCGAGTTTATAAACTTTAGAGCATACAGAATAGCGAAGAGCTCAGATGTAGTAGATGACGTCATGCGACATAATTTAAACGATTCCTGAATATTGAGCTGTGGTATGATAAATGCCGATGTTGAAGACGTTGTAGTACTTGAGCCATCTGTGTAAATATGTATGTACCCTGGATACCGCATGTGTATCTGATAAAGCGCTAGTTGATGAGCAGCTTGGATGAACATGTCTCTCTTTCTGATAATGCCATCCACTTAGAATTCAATGCTTGGTATTACAAGCAGCCATGGAGGATAGTCCATTTCAGAGCTCCAAAATTCATTTCTGGGTAATATATGTACATTACTCTGTACATCGTTATGAGCATTGCTTTTATCTCTTAGTAAAATCTCCTGTGCCAGTGGGTGGTCCCTGTGTTGCGTCTGTAAGCGAAAAAATTGGTGGCATATTTCAATTGTTCTCATGACTGGAAAGGGTGGTTGTCGAGTCTCTGCTATGACAAGGCTGCTGGAAGTCGCTCGTGGAACACCTATGCAGACGCGCAGTCCCCTAGCTAATAGTCTTTGAAGTCGCTCATCTGAAGTGCGGGAAAGGCCGTGTAACACTGCTGCATTATATGCAACTTTTTGTCGTATTAAAGCATTGTGAACAGCGAGCATGGATGATACAGATCCACCCCATGATGTCCCAGCAATTCCGCGGAGTATATTCACTAGCGTATTAACCTCGTTTTCGAGTTTCTTTATGTGAGGCGCCCATAATAGCTGTCTATCCAGTATTACTCCGAGAAACTGATGCTGTGTCACAATCATTAGTGGTTCTTCTTCTAAATTGAGATTGAAGTTCTTTAACTTCTTACGGGTGAAGGGCAATACAGCTGTCTTTGCGTGCGATAGAATCATTCCTCTTTCTTTTAAAAAGTTGTTGATAATATTTATTCCGTCCTGCAATGCAATCTGAATTAACCGTATGTCCGTGCCAGATGCCCAAATGCACACATCATCTGCATATAAGGAGTATTTCAACCTGGAAGGCAGTCTTTTAGCTAAATCAGCCATAACACAGTTGAAAATAAAAGGGCTGAGTACGCTTCCTTGTGGCACTCCCTGTCTGACGTCGTGTTCTGCACTTTTTCCTTCGCTCGTCTGAATGAATATTTTACGGCCTGATAAAAATTTGGATACCCACCGCAAAGACCTACCGGACAGTCCATGTTCCAACATACTCAGCAAAACATGAGTGTGACTGACTGTGTCAAATGCCCTTTTGATATTCAAGAACACTGCGACCGTCAAACTACCACAGGCGCGTTCATGCTCCACATACGTTACTAAGTCCAGTATTGCATCCATTGTGCATCTCTGTTTCCTAAAACCTGTCAAGTAGTTGGAGAATACACCAGTTCTGTTGCACCACCATTGAAGTCGCGCATCAATCATTTTTTCCATTACCTTACATAAACAGCTTGTCAGACTGATTGGACGGAAGGATTCAAGGTTCAAGGGTGTCTTAGCCGGTTTTAAGATCGGAATGATGCGAGCAGACTTCCAAGACTTGGGTACAATTTCTTGCGTCCATAGATTATTGTAAATATCTAAGAGAATAGTTGTTCCTGTGGGCCCAAGGTTCTTTAGCATATTGTACGTAATGCCGTCCGGTCCAGGGGCCGATTTTTGACGACATGATGCTATAGCACAATGCAGCTCCCTTAACGTAAATGCAGGGTCTAGTTGAGGATGCTGGGCCCAAAAGCTAGCATTAATTTTCTGGTTGGCTAACGCGACAGAATTATCAAATAATGCACATTGTGATGCGGCGGGCCTACTGATAAGTTGACAAAATTCATCTGCTACCACAGCTTCCGGTTTGTCCAAGGCTACAGCAAGAGCACGAAATGGGAAGCTCTGTGAAACAGGGCCACTAAGTGCTCGAATTACATGCCAAATTCTTGGAACAGGTGTGTGGGGAGAGAGCGTACCACAGAAATCACGCCAGCGTCGTTTACCTAAATTTTCTAGTCGTCTGCGCATTACACTGTGGATTTTCTGTGCATTTTTGTATGCTTCTAAACTTCCGCTGCGTCGATATGCCCTTTCTGAACGTCGTCTGATGGCTCTTAGATGTTCATATATCTCTCCATCGACTGCAGCATAGTCTTTTGGAATCGGGACTTTCTTTGTACATTTATTCGCACTATCTTGCAGAAATTCAGTGAAGCTTTCAACTGTCGTGAGGTCACTATTTTGGTTTGTTAGGTGGTGCCGAAAAGCTTTCCAGTACGTCAGTTTGCTGTAGCGTCTGGTGTCGTCTTTTCGCAAGTAGGGGTGATTTATTAGAATGGGAAAATGGTCACTCCCACGTGTTTCTACATCCGTTGTCCATACCACATCATTCACTAGATCTTGGGAACACAAGGTTAGATCGATGCAACTAGAGTAATTATGCCCTCGGACAAAAGTTGGGGAGGCGTCATTTGAAATTGTCAAATTGCATTTGTCTGCAGCACACTCAACAATGTTCCCACGTGCATCACATCGATCACTACCCCAGATTATATTGTGCGCATTAAAGTCTCCGCATATAAACGTATATGAATGAGAAATGTTGAAGATATTTGTTAGCTCTTCTACCGAAATGCGGCTTGAAGGTTGTAGGTAAAAATTGATCACTGTAACGCACTGCTCACCAAAGGATACTTTGCAAGCGACGAATTCCGGGAAGTCCGAATCACTTGAGTGAACTTGATGAGAAGGTAGGTCCTTTCTGACGCACAAATGTACTCTGCTAGGACCACTTCGACGAGATGACTTATATATCACGTAGTTGGAGAGGCGGAAATCATGATTCATTCCTGCCTCTTGGATGCAAAGTATTGGAAAATTATACTGCAGAAGGAGTTTACGGAAGTCAGCACTCTTCCTTCGAAGACTATTGGCATTCCACTGGTATATGGAGACATCTTTGTAGCGCTTATTCATATGTTACTTGTCGCAGGTTTGACCCGGACTGTTGACACAATAGTGCTTCCAGAGGCAGCAGGGCTTTTACTTCTGGCAGGTTGTTTGCTTCCGGTAGAGCAGACAGGATTGCCTTAAGTGCTGCGAAAAGCATTGGCAGAATCAACTGCATGACTGGTGCAGAGGCACGGTCTCCATTGAATGGTTGATTTTCTGAGGCCTGTTGAGAATGATGTGACGTTTCGATGTTGTAGTTGGGGCGAACACTGGCACTGTCGGTTTTGCTACTTTCCGGCAGAGGTCCCGTGGGCGTTCGCAACTTTGACGCGTATGTTGGGTTACTTGAAGGTACTTCTCGTGAATGGTCTCTCGAGTGTGCTCTTGGCGGCTCTCTTGGCGGTTCTCTTGGCGTGTTTGTCGACTGTTGTTGTGGTGGCCGCTGAGGTGGATCACGTACAGGATGAACAATCTCAAGGTTTGGAGATGGTTCATTGGGGCGTGGTTTTTTTTCATGAATGAGCTCATGCCGACACATTTTTGCAGCAGCTTTACTTTGTGGGCAGCCTGAATGTGAGGCAGCGTGATTACCTGCACAGTTTGCACACTTAGGCTGAAGAACAGACTTGCACTCCTTATGATGGTGTTCTTCTGAGCAGATCTTACACCGGCGTGTGTTACGGCAACTTTTCGCCATGTGTCCGAATCGCTGGCAGTTATAGCACCGAAGTGCTGGACCAAGATATTCTTCCACTGGGTGACTGGTGAATCCTAAGTAGATTCTTCCTGGAATCGGGCGGTCATCTCAAAAAGTCAGGATCACTGAGTGAAGTGGACGCGTCGTTACTCCTCCATCTTCCTGGCGGTAGTATTTTATTTGCCGTCGCGTCGATATAACCCCTGCATCTCTCAAGTACTCTAGGAGTTGTTCATCTGAATACTGCAGAGGAACATCTTTTACTTTCCCAACGTTCCGAGTGTATGACTCTGGGATGAAAGGCTTTACTTCCAAGCCACCTACATTTGAAAGCATCAGAAGACGCTTGGCTGAACTTAAGGAAGCAACGCTGACACTAAAGCTTCCATCTCTGGTCGTTCTGAATGACTGCACTTTTTCTTTAGCAGCGGAAACTACTTCAGCTGACACTCGATTGGGGTTCACTTTCCAGAAGCTAGCACCTTCAGCTGTTGGACGAAAGACGACTGGGATACCCTCTGCTCGTTTCTTTTTATAAGTAACCAACGTAAATGGTTCATCTTCGCCCATGTCTTCTTCATCACTTAGGTAATAAGTTGACGTTTTATCGTCGAGAGGATTCTCTTCTAAGCGCCCCGCCGCGGTGGTATAGTGGCTAAGGTACTCGGCTGCTGACCCGCAGGTCGCGGGTTCGATTCCCGGCTGCGGCGGCTGCATTTCCGATGGAGGCGGAAATGTTGTAGGCCCGTGTACTCAGATTTGGGTGCACGTTAAAGAACCCCAGGTGGTCAAAATTTCCGGAGCCCTCCACTACGGCGTCTCTCATAATCAAATGGTGGTTTTGGGACGTTAAACCCCACAAATCAATCATCGATTCTCTTCTAAGCGAGGCTTCTTGCTCTCAGCTTCATCGCCTTCCAATGCTGCTGTGCTCGCTGGAGCCATTTCGCGGTTGTGAATTTGCAAACGTGCCGGCTTTATGATGTTTGGACGCACCTGTAAGCCCCCAGGCTTTTCATTGTGTCCTGCAGTATCACTCATGTGGTTTAACGCACTTGGACGAGCATAAGGCTCGTGGCGATGGCTACCAACCACCGTAGTGGTCGCGTACTAGCCAAGTCTTTGATAACGGAACCTCGTACCTGTAGGGCGCCGAGCCCTCGAAGTCTTCACCCGGCGTCTTGTTGGCACACCGCGAAGAAATGGATGTCAGCGTAATCGGTGCAGGAGCTCGATCGCATACGTCCGACGCCACTCGCGTCTCGGCTCGCTCTCGAGCCGATCTTCGCGCGTCCGCACTGGTCGGCACCTAGAGCGTCTCCCGTTTGTGCTCGTCTCGCACGCCTGTTTACAACGATGAAAGCCAAGAACGAGACGCGCATAATCACACATATTGCTGACCAAACTTCTTCCACAGCGTTGTAGACCAAAGAGAGTTTTTTTAAACAATGTTGCTCGAGTGGAAATTCTTGCCCAGGAATGAAGCGACGCCTACAGTAAGATGGTGGCTGGGGCTGCCATTTTACTAAGGTCATGATAGACTATCAATGTTTTGGGATTAAAAATGGAGCGCTACCCTCGAACGCCTAACGAGTTGAATGTAAAACTTTTCTGGGTCACATAGTGCTGCAAGTGCGTCTTAGTGTTACTAGTTTTTCTTAGTAAGCCTCTGGTTAGAGGCAAAGTTCATTGGAGATTCAGTCACCTATACTCGTTTCTCCTTTTTATTTCGTCGGGAGCTATCTTTTGATGTATAATACCGTAGCATTTACACTAACTTATCGAAGCCACTTGATATCTAAGTGGGCACTATACCAAAAAAGAGCATGTTTCTGTCAACTTTGGAGGGCAAAAGCTGACATAACTTTTGCCGGCAAGGCATTGCGGAAGCTTCCATTCAGAATTTTTTTTGAAAACCTCCTTAGTTGCACCTGATGTAGGAAACAGAGTATGTATAGTAGCGGAGCTTACCTACTAAGAGCTCTTTGTATATAGCAGCATAATATACAGCACACTGGACAACCTGCCAGCCATTTCCAATCGCAGGCAGCGTAGCAAAGCAGTTACGGACGCGCAACGAATGAATGAATGAATGAAAAAACTTTATTTCGGTCCTGCAGGACGCGCTTAGCGCGTAGCGGGCGTCTCCCACGTAGGGACCGACAGGGAGTACCTGGCGGCCACTTCGTGGGCCTGCTGGACGGCCCATTGCTGGTCGGCGAGAAGTGAGCTCCTGAGGGACCTCTCCCACTTGCTTGAGGTAGAGTCGGGAGGAGTTGTTCTACACTCCCAGAGCATGTGTTCGAGTGTCGCTGTGTGTCCACATGATGGGCATGTGTCGCTGGGGTATGAATCGGGATAATAAACGTGGAGCGTGGCAAGGTTTGGGTACGTGTGTGTCTGTAATAGGCGTAGGGTTAATGCCTGCGGTCGGTTAAGTTTCGGATGTGGGGGTGGAAAAATGCGGCGTTCCAAGTAAAAGTGCTTTGTAATTTCATTGTACGTAATTGGTGCATCCCGATTGGTATCCAACCCAGCAAGATGAGGTTGCCCTGTGGCAGTGCGGTCGGTAAGTGCACGCGCTGCATCATGGGCGATCTCGTTGAGGTTGGATAGGGCACCCGGCACCTGGCCGAGATGGGCGGGGAACCAGAAGACCTCGGCAGAAATCTCTGTTCTGCTTTAAAAATCTCCAAGAACACTTCAGAATTTGTAATTGCTTCGTCGTCATCCAAAAGTGCCCAACCTAGTAGATGGTGGAATTATGAGTGCACACGAGATTATAGAAGAAGAAAAGCTGCATGGAAAGAACTTATATGTATACCGAGTCCAAAAAATTGGAAGGATTATCAGTTCATTGCGGCAACATTTAAACGCACTGTATCGCGAGCGAAAGAGCAATATGACCAAGAACATTTCGAGTACCTGTCTAAATCAAATAACAAACGTGCTTTATTCAACTTCCTTCGTGGTAGGAAGAAGACCCCTATACCAGGAAACGTTGACTCAGTAGTTTACACCTCACAGGAACTACAGGAATCATTGAATCAGTTGGCTAAAGAATTAGAAAACAGGTTCTCAACGCATCTTCCTAATTCGGCTTACACAATAACCATATATGACTACACAGAAATATCGACTTCCGAATTAAATCAGGCTATGGAAAGATTGCCAAATGCAGCACCAGGCCCCGATGGAATAACAAATACAATGCTAAAAATACTTCACAGGAAATATCCGAATGATCTGTTAAGTCTCGTCAATTATTCCCTTAGAAGAGCATGGATCCCTTCTGAATGGAAGATTGCGAAAATTATACCATTGCTTTAGAAACAGGGGGCAGGCTATAATTTAGACAACATACGACCGATAGCCTTAACATCTAATGTAGTAAAACTTATTGAAAGGGTACTTCATGGTCGTATAATTAGGTTTATTAACGAGAAACAACTGTTGAGTTCTTCCCAAATTGGCTTTAGATCTGGATATTCCATATGGCATGCACATGTAGATCTGGAAAGTCGTATTCATATTGCCCGTCACAAAAAGCACTTTGCGGCTTTAGTAACGTTAGACATATGTAAAGCATATGATAGTGTAGAGTATTCTATCTTGACTAATCAGTTATGGAGTCATGGACTTCCACCTTATATAGAAGCAAGGGTGACGGAATTTTTAAGTAGAAGAGAATTCTATTGTTATCAAGGCGGTTTCTCTTCCTGTAAGCACAAGCAAACCCGAGGTGTACCTCAGGGGTCAGTACTTTCCCCGGTTTTATTCAACATATTGCTTAGTACCATCCCCGTTCATCCAGATGCGAAAACCTATGTTTATGCCGATGACATTGCTTTCTTTGCTATGGCACATGACTTCCACTGTCTCTACACTATCTTGCAAGCATATCTTAATAAAATAGAACATTGGCTGGATGGATTGATGTGGAACCTGAATACCGGTAAATGTGCTATTCTCGTTTTTCCAATCAAAGATCCCGTGCACATATCTATTAATTACAAGCTTCAAGATATCCCACAAGTACAATCATTGAAATATCTTGGAGTTATGTATATTGAACATCTAAATTGGCGCCCTCACATTGAATACATCGCGACAAAAGCAGTACGCGCGATTGGCGTATTGCGGAGGTTGAGCAATTGTAGATCAGGTATGAGAAGAAAGGCACTTTTGATTATATATAAAATGTATGTCCGACCTGTGTTGGAGTTTGGCTGCAATCTTTTTTCTGGTGCGCCAGCCTACAAACTTCGGCCGCTCGTTCTGTTGGAAAGAGAGGCTTTACGGCTCTGCTTAGGACTTCCAAAGTATACTGCCAATGCAGTGTTATACCTTGAAGCACGAATACCAACCTTATTATGTCGCTTTAACATTCTTACTGTGCAGACCTTTTTACGACTATATGAAGCACCGTTTAGCCCTGAACAAATTATTTTTATTTCCAATCCTGACCTATTCTTCTCCGTGCATTGGCCCAGATTTACCAAACCACAAATAGTATTTGTTCAATCGTTACTTGAGCCCCTAAATGTACACGTTCGTGATCTGATTCCTTTAACTGAGCAACAAAATTCTCCAGAAATTGTTTACCATGATATCTTCCCAACTCACGCTAAGCTATTACCTACAGGCATTTTAAATGGTTTATTGCAGGAACATTTAAGTATTCTGCCAACAAATGTCATTATAGCAACGGACGCATCTCAATCACATGAAAAATCAGGCGTTGGAATATATTGCCCCGTACTTGATTGGTCATTTTCACTTCGCTTACCGGATTTTCTTCCTGTCTTTCTGGCTGAATTCATGGCAATAATGTTAGCTTTGCGAAAGGTAAATATTTCCATTCCAGTCGTAGCAGTCATAACTGATTCATTATCAGTGTGCTCTTCTCTGTCCGCATCTGGTCACTCAGCTATAGTGAAACATTTTAAATCGTTGATCCCCTGTCATCTCCGAAGTATTCATTTAGTCTGGACACCAGGGCACAAAGGTTTGTTGTTAAACGAAATAGCTGATTCTCTTGCGAAGGCATCCCTTTCGACACCAATTATTCCTATTTTCCCTCATACAGTATACATTACGGTGGTGCGATTTCGCACACTTAAAATCAGGCAAAATTTATCTGACCCTGCACTGACGACTTCTCCAGAGTACAAACACTTGTTATTTCCCTGGCGCAGTGAACTGACTAATTCAAGGATGATGGAAGTTGTCATCACGAAATTTCGTTGCCGCGTTACCTCCCTCAATTTTTACTTGCATAGATCAGGCATATCGAATTCCCCTATGTGCATTTACTGTAATCAAGAGGAAACGATCAGTCATTTTTTATTACATTGTCGCCGTTTCGATTTATTCAGGCAAAGCATACTAGCACCACCTCTTCAAAGACTGGGCTTGCAACTATCACAACCTGATCTTCTTTCATTTGGAGCCTCTACACTGGGTTTCAGCCACAAGGATGTTTTATTCGCCGTTCAAGAATACATCACTGCGACTAAACGATTTTCTTGCTAAATTGCTGTCTCACTATTTTTCTTCTTTTTTTTTCTGCAAACTTGATATCGGTATTTCAAATCAAAATTAAGTTACAAAAAAAGTTTGTAGGAATGACGCAATGCTGAAAGTTTAGGGCAAATTCACCTTATAATCGGCCAATCCCCTTCTTTGGGTACGAGCCATTTGCACAGGGAAACAACAACAACTACAACAACCAGATGACAGTGTGGTGCTTCAGGGCACTCGGGTCCGCATTGCGCAGGATACGTAACGCCTGGTCGGAGATGACTCCGCGTTCGAAAGCTTTGATGGCCGGCCTGGAGTCGCTATAGATGGATTCCCGTTTGCTGTTGAGCATAGCTATAGCTATAGCTACTTGCTCCGCTACTTCGGGGTTTCGGGTGAGGATTGTGGCTGAGTTAAGAGTCTGCTGCGCGGATGATACCGCGACCGCGGCGAAGGCTTGGTTGTTGCGATAGGCAGCGGCGTCCACGAACGAGACGTTGTCCGCTTCCGTGTCTATGCGCTTGAGAATGGCGGTCGCCCGCGCAAGGCGCCTGCCTCTGTTGTATTCGGGGTGTACATTTCGTGGTATGGGAGCGATCGTAATAAGGTCGCGGATTTCACGGGGAATTAGAGTCAACTCTGGGGGGTCCCTGGCCCTCGAGGAGAAGAAGCCGCAACGAAATATGGTAAATAGATGTTTAATACCACTAATCTCCAGCATCGCGTTTGGCCCAACCATAATGTGGAGTGAACAAAGAAGACGTTAACGCTCGTGACGTTATTGCACGTGAGAGCACGCAGCACGAGCAGAACGTGACTTCACAAAGCCGTGTCAAGCCCACGTCGTTCTGTCCGCCATTCGAATCGGTGGGCATCGAAAGAGATACCGTCTGGGTCCATCTTCAGGATCCGGTGATGAAGGTTGAGCAAGACGAGGTCTGGGAAAGCAGTCGGAAGACACCTGCGCCATCACTTTTCCTTTTTCAGCTCAGCGCTGCTTCGAAACCGGCGAAAAGGAGCAGCGTTGCTCGGGCATGGAACGGCCGTTGAGAGCCACAACAGAGAAAGAAGCAAGCAAGCGAGCAAACGCCATCCGTGGCTGCTCGAGATTCGACCACGACAGCGTTCCCTGGTACGACTCCGTCGACTACATCGGCGCCGCCAGCGACTTCTGGAGTATCAACTATGCACTGGAAACGACACGTCAGAGGTTCGATGCTTCCGTAACCGAAGGCGCCGAAGAAGAACGCCGCAGAGCTCTGCGAGGGCACTTGATGTTGCCCTTCGGAAATGGCTGACCTATCCGACGATGCTTTCCTTTCCACGAACCTGTCTCGCGACCACGTGGACTCTTCGGAATTGTAGATGGCAAGCGGGTGCTCGCTCGGCATCGTTCCATCACCTCCTCGCGGCTGCCAACGCGCCCATTACCAGCCCTACATGCAGCGAGACTCCAAGACTCATGGTGTGGTACCGAATATCCACGATCTCAGAGGCCACGCTACACAGGAGTCCAGCTCGCCCACCCGAAATCGACGCCGACGCGCGTCGATGTCGGTCATAGCGTTGTCGCGTAACGGGCGTCCATCGGCGCGCGGATGACGTCGGCTCTGACGTAACGCACGAGACGGGAGTGTCGTCGTCTTCGTGGTCGTCCGAACACGGCGAGCGAGATTGGCACACCCGCGGTTCGCTTAATTGCAGCGATGACGACGGTACGGTGATCACGAACGAATTCCGGAGTCTTCTTTGCCTTGCGTTCAACAGCGGAGCTACCATGCCCCGACACTTCTAAGAAGCTTCCACGTGCCGTCGTGTATGTCCTGTTGGCGTCGGTGGTGACACCCTTGAAAGTGAAACTAGCGATGCATCGCAGCGGGACATGGGCGCGAAGAGAGTGCGAAGCGGCAGGTGGCCGAATTCCAGTGCCAAGGAGCACAAGTCGTTCAAGGCTGGAAATGCAGCTAGAGTTCTTCACGCAGATGATTCTTTTTTTGTTACTTTATCTTGCATTAGTGTCTTTGTTTTGGTTGCATATTCTCTGAAGTTTATTATGTTGAATAAATATTCGAATCGAAAACAACTTTTAGTCGTCACTGTTAGCGGCACGGAGTTTGGAACCTAATATACCACACCCCCTAAGCCGAGAACTCTACCTAATGGATGAGACCTGTGCTCGTTGGAGAGAACGATTGAAATTTTAAACCTATCGGTGCACAAAAGTTGGATGACCCGTATCTAACGAAAAAAAATGTTCTAGTTATCTTACCAGCAGGCCTTGACTGAAGCGGTCTGCGATGATAGGCTCAAAAAACTTGTTACTGTATAGAAGTGTTGCCATTTGGGTTGTTGTAATGGTGAAGTGAAACTGTCGACTAGACCTATCCTCCTCTATGTTTCGTTGCACCTTCATTTCATCAGAGGGGACAAGAACTATTTTAGTGAGCTTGACTGCTGTCGTGAAGAATTTTAATCCGGCTGAAGATAAAGTTGGCCACAATTCGACTTACATAGCCACTAGATCACCACGGCAGAATGAAAACGTTCCCTTCGAAGAACGTTCGGGGCGGTGAGTGGGTTGTCTGAAGTGTTATTCGTAAAATAATTCCCACTCCAGCAATTGCTTTGGACGCCTCCCCCCCCCCCTAAAAATAAAAGACGTCAAAGGTTTGAAAGTTTACGCAGTTCGTTCAGACAGCGCTATCTTTGAGATGCGATCGATACCAAGAACTGAGACATGATAGAGTACACTCTAGACATGACCACATATGAGAATCTAATTTCAGGTCCTCGCATCGTCATTGTTTGTCTTTGTTCGCGCAGAGCGAGGGAAGATGTCTGCATAGGTTAGGCGCAACACTGTGGAGGCCAGCCAGGCTTCTTGCAATGAATGCGTTCGCAATAAGAGACAGCACGATTTTTTTTTCATCTGAGACATGACTTCTTTTCCTCTTGGAACTAAGTAATAAATGAAGCTGCTGGGTTCATCAAAAATAAATACGCCCCGTTGTACGGCTGTCTATAATTAGTTATGAATTAGATAGTGGCCTGCGGTGTCACCGGCACTTCTGCGGATCGTAAAAGTTCTTCGTACCGTACTTACTGTATATTTCTTCCGATTTCTTGATGTTTTATGTGAAGGCTTTCGTGACGCTGTGCGTTTGTGCTCGTCTCGCACGACTGTTTACAACGATGAAAGCCAAGAACGAGACGCGTGTAGTCACACATATTGCTGACCAAACTTGTTCCACAGCGTTGCAGACCAAGGTGAGTGTTTTTTTTTTAAACAAGATATCTGGAGTGCAGATTATTGCCCAGGAATAAAGCCGTGCCTGTGCTAATATGGCGGATGTGGCTGCCATCTTACTAGGGGCATGATAAACTACCAACGTTCAGCGATTTAAAATGAAACATTTCCCTCGAACGCCTAATGAGTTTAATGTAGAAACTGTTTCGGGTCACTAAGTGCTGCAAGTGTGTCTTATAGTGTTACTAGTTTTTCTTAGTAAGCCTCTGATTGGAGGCAAACTTCATTGGACATTCAGTCACCTATACTCGTTTCTGCGTGTTATTTCGTCGGGAGCTATTTTTTGATGTATGATACCATTGCATTTGAACTAACATATCAAAGCCACTTGATCTCTAAGTGGGCACTACCCGAACACAGCATGTTTCTGACAACTTTGGAGGGCAACTTTTGCAACTTTCGAGGACATAGCTTTTGCTGGCAAGGCACTGCGGGAGCTTCCATTCAGAATTTTTTTACACTTCCTTGGTTCCACCTGATATAGAAAACAAAGTATGTATAATAGTGGAGCTTATCTACTAAGAACTCCCTGTATATAGCAGCATAATATACAGCACAATGGACAGCCTGCCAGCCATTTCCAATCGCAGGCTGCATAGCAAAGCTGTTACGGACGCACAACAAAATATGGTAAATAGATATTTAATACCACTAATCTCCAGCATCGAGTTTGGCCCACCCATAATGAGGAGAAAACAAAGAAGATGTTAACGCTCGTGACGCTATTGCACGTGAGGGCGCTCAGCACGAGCAGAACGTGACTTCACAAAGCCGTGGCAAGCCCACGTCGTTCTGTCCGCCATTCGAGTCGGCGGGCACCGAAAGAGATACCGTCTGGGTCCATCTTCAGGATCCGGTGATGAAGGTTGAGCAAGACGAGTCCCTGGGCAAGCAGTCGGAAGACACCTGCGCTATGACTTTTGCTGCTTCGGTACAGCGCTTCTTCAAAACCGACGAAGAGGAGAAGCGCTGCTCGGGCACTAAACGGCCGTTGGACACATGCCCTCTCGCCGCCAAAACGTTGAGGAACCAACCAATCAGCCAACCGTTCCACACTATCCGTGGTGGTTCGAACTCTGTGATCTGCTGTGGCGTCGCTGGTG
The DNA here is from genome assembly GCF_043290135.1 of Rhipicephalus microplus. Classification (NCBI taxonomy): domain Eukaryota; kingdom Metazoa; phylum Arthropoda; class Arachnida; order Ixodida; family Ixodidae; genus Rhipicephalus; species Rhipicephalus microplus. The sequence goes on along the minus strand of NC_134705.1, from coordinate 166,484,872 downwards.
AGTTACGGAGCATTAACGATGAACTTGAAATGCAACGTCGCTGTTGCAACGGTTTTGTAACCGAAGACACCGAAGAAGAACGTTGCAGAGCTCTGCGATGGCACTTCATGCTGTCCTTCGGGGCAGGCCGGCCTATTGGACGACGCTTTCCTTTGCATGGACCATACTCGCGACCACGGAGACTCTTCGTAATTGTAGAAGACAAGCTAGTGTTAGCTCGGCGTCGTTCGATCCCCTCGTCGCGGCTGCCAACCCACCCATTGCCATTCCTACATTCAGCGAGACTCCGAGACTCCTGGTGGGGCATCGAAAATCAGCGATCGCAGAAGGTCTCGCTACCCAGGAATCGAGCTCGCTGTCCCGGCATCGACGTTGTCCTGCGTCGATGTTGTCGTAGCATTGGTGCGACACGGGCGTCGATGGGCACGTAAATCGCTTCGGCCGGGACCTGGCGCATGAGACGGGAGAGTCGTCGTCGTCGCCGTCGTCGTCCGAACGCTGGAAGCGAGAGAGGGACACTGGTGGTTCGCTTCTCTGCTGCGATGAAGACGAGACGACGATGACGAGCAACTTCCGGGGTCTTGTTCACCTTGCGTTGAACAGCAGAGCTGCTGTGCTTCGCGACCTCTAAGCTCCTTTGTGCAGTCGACCGTGTTCACTTGGCATCGGCAGTGATTGCCTTGGATGTCCGAGGCCAGTAATGCATCTCAGAAGGTCCAAGGCGTGCCCAGAGTGCTAAGCAGCGGGCTTCATAAGTCCGGTACCAAGAAGCACAAGTCGACCAAGGCTGGGACTCTGGGTGGGGTTCTTCGCGGAGATTATTCTCTTTATTTTGTTGATATTTCGCTTTAGTATTCGTTTCCTTGGCTTCGTATTTTCTAAAGTGTGTTAAGTCTAATAAATGCACGAATCCAAAACTCGTCGTCTTTGCAGTTTGCGGCATGAAGTTTCCCGAGTACTATACCGCAATATCAAGCTGTGAAACCTTTATGTTCAAGATCTGTATCGAGTGTCACAAAACCTTTGAGTTTAGAAGCTATATCGGGAGGGCCTCATCTCCAAGGCTGCACTTGCTTGTGCCGTCAGCTGAAAGGGTTCTCACGAGATATGGTATAAGTGGCGAGTCGCGGCACCACACTTGGTGCAATCTAAAAAAAATTGGATAGACACCCTTTTAACCTACAGATGTGTACGTTGCCTTGCCCTTCAAGGGATCCAGTAACACTTCTTCACGAATTCATTCCCACAAAAACATTTTTAGAAGCCGTCGTGTACGATTGAATTTACAAACATTTGTCATACGCCGCTATTGCATCCTCTAGTCCCATCGAAAGCGCTGGAAGCTGAGCAGAGATGGATGGCGCGTGCAAAGAAAATTGGCTGATACATGCCAAGCACGAATAAGAAATGTTGATACGTCACTTTGAAAACAGCACAACGTTACGAGGTGGAGGTAAATGATGCGGTACATAACTTCCGTGTCATGATTATCATGTTTGGATGTGTCGTTCACCTTCGTCATCTATTCATGTCACGGGATACCAAACTTAGTGTGTGGAGTTAGCGAAACGGCCGCGAGCACGCTATGAGCGAGGTATGTTGTCATGTTCTTACATGGCACGCGTGTCAGAATTATCATGTTTGCATGAATCATATATTTCGTCATTCATTGACGTCACGTAATACGAAATAATATATGTGGAGCTAGCGAAACGGCTGAGAGCGCATCATCAAGGACCCAATATACTCCGATGTAGCGTTGATGCGCGCGCACGCTGGGCACAGCGACGCTGCGTTAGCAAAATGCTAGCGTTCTATAGTCAAATGCCAGGTGCGACCAGCGTCTGTCGGCACGGCCCGACGGCAACCGGCACGAAATGCGATGCGTTATCCAAACAACACTGCGTCTCCCTCTTTTCGTGACGGAGGGACGCCGGACGCGCTGAAACGCGCATGCGTCAAAGCAACGCAGCGTGGTGCGCGCTTGCTAGTATATGGCAGGACCGGCGCCTGGCGTGGCAACGCCGCCGCGACGCAACGAAATGAACGCCAACGAGCACGCGCACTGTGTCCCGTCGAAATGTATGGGCGTTGACTGCGGCATGTAGTCATGTTCTCACATGACACCCATCTCATGATTTTCATGTTTGCACCAGTAACATGCCTTCGCCATCAGTTGGCGTCACGTAATACCAAATTTGGCATATGTGAAGCTAGCGAAACGGCCGCGAGCGCATCATCAGTGTGGCATGTAGTCATGTTGTTACATGACACGCATCTCGAGATTATCATGCTTGGGTGTGTCATTTACCTATGTCGTTCGTTCGCGTCACGTAATGCCGAGTTTGGTACATGTTCAGCTAGCGAAACGGCCGCGAGCGCATCACGAGCGTGGAATGTAGTGATGTTGTTAAATGAAACGCATGTCATGATTTTCATGTGAGGGTTTGTCGCTTGTGTTTGCCATGCAATCATGCCATATCATACCAAATTTGCAACATGCCATGTGAACGAAACTACCGCAAGTGCTGCAGAACCATGAAATCTAAATCAAGACATTCATGACATACATGTCATGATTTTCATGTTATGACTAGTCAAATATGTTCTTCATACAGTCTTCATACTTTTCTTATAGTGATGCAAGTTTCTTGCAGTTTTAATAACAGCTCGTAGAGTGCTCCAAAATGCTATAGATGAAAATTCAGCACCTAGTTTACCATAATTAGTACGTACCTTAGGCAAAAGTACGTATCTTGCGCGAGCACTTGTCAAGAAACTCGTACATAGTATAGTGATGTCTTGTACAGCTTGGAACCAAAACTAGCCTTTCCAAACTTACTGAAGTCATTCCTTCAGGTCGCACTCGCGTCTGGTTGAAGATTTTCAAGGCTTTCTAAGGCCTCGGCCTTTCGCTTGTAGAGACCCAACACTAGAAGCCCCGACATCCCCCTTTCTCTCTTTCCTTGAATAAACTTTGCTTCTCTGATGCAAAACGAAACAACAAAAAAAAAAGCTTAGCCGTGGGTTAGCTCGGCTATGCTAGGATATATACGCACCGGGAGCGACGGACGGACGGATGAACAGGCAGATTGATGGACTGATTGATTGATTGATTGATTGATTGATTGATTGATTGATTGATGGATGGATGGATGGATGGATTGACGGACGGACGGACGGACGGACGGATGGATGGATGGATGGATGAATGGATGGATGGACGGATGGACGGACGGACGGACGGATGGACGGATGGATGGATGAATGGATGGATGGATGGATGGATGGATGGATGGATGGATGGATGGATGGATGGATGGATGAGATCAAAACTCAGTTCACACGCGGCGCAGTTGTCATCCGTAGTCGCCGCCGGTGTCCGTAACCACTTTCCTCGATAGAGAGAGAAAAAACAACATTTATTAAGAGTCCGGCGATGATAAATCGGTGCGAGCTTGAACCCCGGCCTGGGCATCGGCCGCGAGCCCTTGGGCTCGGGTGGCTTCCTCGGCTCGCTGGACGGCTCATACTTGCGGAGCTGAGCAGAGCCGCCTCCCAGTGCACCCTGCGGTTCGACCCTGCCTCCATGTTTGTAGTGCTGACTGCGTCATTGAGACTCGAGCACTCCCATAACATATGCCCCACGGTTGCCCGGGAATCGCATGCTTTGCATTTATCTGTCGAATACAGGTCAGGGTAACAGAGGCGAAAGATCACTGGATTTGGAAAAGTGTCTGTTTGGAGTTGTCTCCATGCAACTGACTGCTTCTTGGTTAATTTGTTATGTCACTTTGCTCGAAATAAAAGAAACTGGTACCAAAAGCGCAGTGGGAATCAAACCGGGGTCCGCTGTGTACCAGCCCTGTATTTTATCTCTAAGCAGCACCGGCGCTTGGGACTTGTTTGCAACGGGGTTTGCAATTGAGGTAGCGATACGCACAATGCCTGATTAAATGCTATCGCTTTCTGTTTTTATAATAATAATATTTGGAGTTTAACGACTCAAAACCACGTTGTGATTGTTAAAAACGCGTAGTGGACGGTTCCTAACATTGGTACCATGTAGTTCAAGGGCCTCGCACATCTCCGCCTCAATCGAAACGACATTTATTCTTGACGGTGCAGCTCAAGCGTCCTCCAAGTTTTTTTTTTCTGTAACGTACAAAACGTTTTACCTTTTCGAAATGTACAACTCCTCCCACTTTCTGAAAATAAAGGCTTCGTCGTCGATCGTCCGTCGTGCATCACGTGGAAAAGAAGATGAGGAAGCAACGACCTCGTGCAACGCGCACCGAGAACGGTGAAGAAGAATCGTGGCAGCCTGCGTAGGTCGATCTCTCCAAGTAGGGCATCGTGGTACGGCAGCGTTCTGTCCTCAAGCGCTTCCCACCTCTGGAACGTGTCTGGTGCTCAGGAGGGGATCGGGACTGCGAAGGCGCCGCAACTTGTTACACCGAGAGCGTTTACCGCGTAGGTAAGTGAGAGGTATAGCCGTGGACCTTGTATCTGTGCGATGCGTCTATCGTGGACGCTACGCCGATAGTTACGTTTAATCATTCCCAGGATTTAGGGACGTGTACTTGGCGCCATCTCTCAGCGGCAGCAACGGTGTCCTGGCATTACTGAATGGTAAATAGGTGAGAAAATTGTATGTTTTTATATATTTAAGCTAATTATTGAAAACGACTACGAGATATATAATGGCAGAGACCTAGTGCAACAATCTGTCGAAACTTCAGTATCGTACTACATGATGTCTGGCTTCCCGAAACAATTGAACACCACCCTTTAGAAATACATGGGGCCCATTGGAAAATATTCAAACACTCTGGGAAGCCACGTGGTTTATGGTGCGACACTGTAACGTTACAGAATGTTTTATTAAGTCTGCTATGCAGAACCGGGAAGTCGTTTCCCATAACTATCTTTTCCTGTCAGGTATACTATTTTCGCCTATTTCCCATTTAGTTACGGCATGCCACCACTCTCACCGACAAGAGATAGCGCCACGTGCAAACGTCCCCAAATTCTGATCGCGACTGAGCAAAGTTTCTGCCTAAGCCATGCGACCCCGCCCTATGGGCCTTTCCCGCGGTGTAGTAGCTACCCTTCAGGCATGATCATCGGCTACGTTCACACGCTTTCACTCGCACATTTAACAAACGACGCGCGAGTAGAAGTTTACGATTTGTACTTCACAATGGACCCAACAGCACCGCCAACGGCGATGGCTGAATGCATCGGGGCTGTTCACATAATTGCGATTTCAATAAAACGGTTAGGCATTCGGCGCCTAATACTAGATGAGTTTCGAGGAGTAGGCGCACGCTTTGAGTGCTTTCTCCTTTCGCGCCAGCTGGTTCGCTGGAAGCTGCGCAAGAAGGAGATGTCGATGGAGTCGCGTGACATATGTGGGTCAAAAAAAAAGGTTTAACAATAGCCTAATATCATTATCGAATTTGGATGGAACAACATAAAAGCCCTACAAGCACAAACCATTTACGATAGTTCGTGACTTTAGTGAAGAAATTATGAACCTTATATTGGACCGAGCTTTGTCGTCGGTTCTTATTCACTATGGGGTTACACGGGTTACACGTCGGCAAGGGGGTGCAAAATGGGCACTTGCCCCCTTCAAGCTAAACTAGCGTTTCCTTCACCCCAGCGCTCAGCCATGATGCCACACGGTTTTGCACCACCCCGATTAAGACTATGTCCTGCCGACATCTATGTAAAGGGATGAGTCCCTTCGTCAGCGGGCCTCATGACCTTGAGCACTTGATTGTTTCAGTGATCGCGAGAGCGCGCATGTTGAGGCACCCGGTGGTGGCCACGGTGACAACGTTGCTCGCGAAGCTCAAGTCAGCCAATCGCCGTACACTTGGTTGTATTACGCAGTACTTTGTGTATATGACTTCACTTGTAGAGAGGAGAGGGACTGATTTATAGCTGGCTTTGAGAATTCAATCGAAATCCCAGCACACGCGTGCTGTACAATAGATAGTTAGGCTCCCGCGTTTCAGGGAGCCTCGACGGCCGATCGGCAGCGTTTGCTGACCACGCTCAAAAAGTGTTGCAGGGCCTCTTTGAATTGTCAAAACCTCGCCTGCGTGCCATTCAAATTTTTTTAAAACGCTGAACATTCGATGCTTCCAAGTAACGAGCGGCAGGCTAGTTAGCATGCAGGGGGAGGTAGCACTCTTCAAAGGACAGTAACGTGCGCATAATGTTCAGGAAAGGAAACGTGTATGAGCGATGCAGGAGACAATTATTGTTCAAGGGCAAGACGCCCCTTTAAGGAAAGCAAAGCTACTGAAAAACAATCTCTCCACTCTGCACACGATGTTGAGACCCGTGCGGAGATGGCTTCAACGTTGCATTGAAGTATCTGCACAGATGTCACGGCCTAAGCCGCTCGGAAGGAGAAATGCAAGTATGGCAAGCCGTTTATCTCCTTGTCCGTTAAACTTCGAACGTCAACAAACTGCCCCAGTTTTCCAGGTCTCTGTATAATCAAGTTCCCCCTTTATGCCGGATCATCAATAAAGTTGTTTCACTCAGGGGCTCATAAGGCGCTAATGTAACCTTCATCGAGCCACCTGGCTAAATGCGTTATTGGTTTACGGTTTTCGTCGTTTGAATTAACTACCCTTTATTCAATTTCATTGTTCAGTGCGTAGTGGCCACGCATTTTATTCATTATGAAACCGTTCGTGCTTAGTATAACCTTATAATTACGAGCGACATGCAGGTTTGGTGGCAGGCCTTTGAAATCGGGAAGCAGGGCAAAATGTCATGCGCGAGATAAACTTTCGTTTGTCTCACAGAGAAAGGATTTGCGTTTCTAAATAGCTGGTAAGCTTCGCGTTTAGTTTTATTGTTGTTTCACACCATTCAAGCTATACAGGCGCGTAAGCTTGACATGGCTCAGATGGTCTTTTTACGCATGCGCTGCTGATTGTTGCGTTGGGGTGTGTGTACAATTCTTCAATAAACATTCAGCTGTAAGTTCAGCGCTTGTCCTGCGCTTGTCCTGTGTGGTTGTTCTTCTCCTTTGTCTTCGTGTGGCTTTCCGCTGAGTTCATCTTCCTGTTTCTTAAAGTACAGTACCAGGCCCACAGGAAGCATGATGAGCTGTACGTTCAGTTTCGAGTATAGCCGGGTGCCTCGGCCCCGCAGGGGCGCCTGCGCAAGTAGGCGTTTGGTGTGTAGCGACACCACGGACCCGAGCTAACGGGGGAGTTTCTACTCCCTCCCACGCCTAGCCGTGCGTGGCTTTGCCGTGTCCGGGGAAAAGGGGATCCTGGGGGTTGAGCCGACGCTGGGTGATTGGACCTTTAAGGCCCCCTGGCAGAGGCAACACACCCCTTTGGCCCCGGCTTCACGTAGACGGCACCCCTGGGCTGACCCACCCAGGGGAAATCGGCAGTCGCCTTTTCCTATCTCTCTCTCCCTACATCTTCGTCTTTCTTACTTTTTTAGCTTTCCTGTCTACTTCTCTCTTCTGCTTACTTCCAATTTTCACGGCGGCAAGGGTTAACCCTGTGCAAATAGCCTACCTTGGCCTATGCGCATTGGGTTATAGCAGGGTTGTACGGCTGACGTCTGCAAGCTTTTAGCATCCGCAAACTTGCAGCGTCCCCTCGTTGGGCTCCGTGGTGGGTGGCCGCCAACGCTGCTGAACAACATACAATTAGCATGCAGAAAGCATTTCCTTCACTTAGTGATCGTGCCTCCTCAAAGCGGGTACGCACCGAAGACATCAATTTTTTCAACCGGCCAAGACAATTGTTTCCTCGTTTCCACGTTATACACTGTGAAAAAACTAACAAGCAAGCCAGAACTGTATCCCCCTTCATAGTGGCTAGATGCTTAACCGAAACTCTCGGTGCTGGGTACAAGGTTACCAAAATGGCCAGCGGAGATCTACTTCTTGAGATACGTGACAAAGACCAATTCGATAAACTGAACACCCTCACAACGTTTGGAGACACACCCATCAGTATTACGCCACACAGGTCCATGAACTCATCTCGCGGGGTCGTATCGGACGCAGATTTGCTTGACCTGACCGAAGCTGAACTTCTGGAAGGATGGAAGAGCCAGAACGTGACAAACGTACAGCGGATTAAGATAAGAAGAGATCAAAAAGAAATACCAACCAAACACTTAGTACTGACCTTTGCTTCGAGCGATTTGCCGGAAACCATTCAGACTGGGTATGCAAAGACATCCGTGAGGTCATATATTCCCAACCCCCGCCGTTGCTTCCAATGTCAGAGATATGGCCACGGCTCGCAAAGCTGTCGTGGCCGGAAAACTTGTGCTCTATGTGGAGTCGTGGGCCATGCCTCCGACAACTGCGAAGCACCTGCACACTGCGTGAACTGTGGTGGTAATCATGCCGCGTACTCGCGTTCCTGTTCTTTTTGGAAAAAAGAAAAAGAGATCATCACTCTAAAGATAAAAGAAAACATTACATTTAAAGAAGCAAGAAAAAGAGTCTCGCCATTTTATGGCCCCACATATGCTGATGCGGCGCGCCAGGGGGCAGTGTCGCACCAGCCCTCGCAACTCCTTCGGCCCGCGCATACCGAGCCGGAGGTTGTGGCACCTGCCCCCAAGGCGGTTGTAGCCCAGGCTACACCGTCTACTCCCAAACAGAGACCGGAGACTCCAGAGTCCTCGGGTCTCAAGGCCTCACCTCAACAGGCGAGGCCCGAAATTCGAACTAGCAGCCCGCACGTGCGGGCATCCAGTGCCTCCGAGGAGGCAATGGATACGTCGGTACCCTTGGTGCCGAAAGAGCGGCGTGGCTCCTTGGAGCGCGCCAAGAAAACAAAAAAGCCGATAACAGGGCCTGGTGACGGCCCTGTTAAGTGAACTCAAACTCCCCGTCTAAACAGCCACTCGCTTTTCGTACACACAGCATTATTTTACATTCACCATGAACACTCAAATTATACAATGGAACGTCAGGGGCCTTCTAAGAAACCTTGACGACATCCAAGAACTCCTACAAGAACACTCACCAAAAGTGCTGTGTGTACAAGAAACACACCTTAATTCAAAACACACAAATTTTCTTCGCAAATACGTTATTTTTCGAAAGGACCGTGATGATGCCATGACATCATCCGGAGGTGTTGCCATCATAGTGAATCAAGGAATTGCATGCACACACTTACAACTCCAAACATCCCTTGAGGCAGTGGCTGTTCGAGCGGTTCTTTTTGATAAACTAATCACAATCTGCACTATTTACATCCCTCCTAGCTATCAGCTGCAAAAACGTGATTTACACTCTTTAATTGATGAACTTCCGGAGCCTTATGTTCTCCTTGGAGACTTCAATGCGCATAGCAGGCTATGGGGAGACTCTCGTTGCGACGCGCGAGGTCGACTGATTGAACAATTCTTTCTCTCGTCGAACGCATGTCTCCTAAATAGAAAAGAACCAACCTATTATAATCTCGCACATAACACCTACTCCTCCATAGACCTAAGCATAGTGTCTCCATCTCTTGTGCCTCTACTCCAGTGGAAAGTCGTCAGTAATCTGTACGGAAGTGACCACTTTCCCGTAGTTTTGAGCACAACCACAGCAACTGAGTGCACACCCTGTGTTCCCAAATGGCTCATAAACAGAGCCGACTGGGAACGGTTCCATACCATCGCTCGTATAGATTGGAGTGACATATGTACTTTAAGCATTGATGTTGCTGTCGACTACTTCACAGCATTTTTGATTGATGCTGCAACAAAATGCATCCCACAAACAAATGGACACCCTGGAAAACGGCGTGTGCCATGGTGGAATTCTGAATGCCGAAACGCGCGCAAACAGCAAAACAGAGCTTGGAGGCTGCTTCGGAACTCACCGACAGCCGAAAATCTTGACACCTTCAAGAAAATAAAGTCTCAAGGCAGGAGAACGCGTCGGCAGGCCAGAAGAGAAAGCTGGCAGAAGTTTTTGTCAGGGATCAATTCATACACACAGGAAGCTAAAGTCTGGAATATGGTCGGTAGGATAGCAGGAAAACAAGTACACACACTTCCACTTGTAAACACTCAGGGTGACACCTTGGAAGATCAGGCAAACTTCCTCGGTGCACACTTCGAACAGGTGTCCAGCTCATCCCACTATACTGACACTTTCCAAAAATACAGAACAAGAATAGAAAAGCAGAAACTCGAACACAAATGCACTAGATACGAGGCATATAATCAAGCGTTCAGTCTGGCTGAGCTGCGAATGTCTCTAAACTCCTGCAGTACTTCTGCCCCAGGTTCTGACCGTGTCGTTTATGAAATGTTAAAAAACCTACCGATCGAAACACGAAAAACCTTACTTTGTTTGTACAATGCTATCTGGTTTTCTGGCACTATCCCTAACTCCTGGAAAGAGGCTATTATAATTCCCATTTTGAAAGAGGGCAAGGACCCTTCTTTACCTTCGAGTTATAGGCCTATTGCACTCACAAGCTGCTTGTGCAAAATCTTCGAAAAAATGATAAACTGCAGACTTGTACATTTCCTTGAAACAAACAATTTGCTCGACCCATTTCAGTGCGGGTTTCGAGAAAGTAGATCCACCACAGACCACCTTGTTCGTATCGAGGCACAGATCAGGGACGCCTTCGTCCATAAACAATATTTTCTCTCTGTATTCCTCGATATCGAAAAGGCTTATGATACTACATGGCGTTTCGGAATTCTAAGAGACCTGTCCCACCTTGGCGTGCGCGGAAGAATGTTCCACATAATCGAAAGTTACCTGTCAAACCGGACATTCCGTGTCCGAGTGGGCACGGCTCTTTCCCAAACATTCGTCCAGGAAACAGGCGTGCCACAAGGTGGTGTACTTAGCTGCACACTTTTTCTCGTCAAGATGAATTCCTTGCACTTGTCCATCCCCCGCAATATGTTTTATTGTACATATGTCGACGACGTCCAGCTTGGCTTTAGATCTTGCAACCTGGTAATGTGTGAGCGACAGATTCAGTTAGGTTTAAACAAGGTCTCCAAATGGGCAGAGGAAAACGGATTCCGACTGAACCCACTAAAGAGCACGTGTGTCTTGTTCTCCCGAATAAGAGGCATGCACTCAGAACCTGACATTGCATTGAACGGTCAACGTCTGTCTGTCAATGTGGAGCATAAATTCTTAGGATTAATCTTGGACAACAAGTTGACCTTCGTACCGCACATCAAGTATCTAAAAACAAAATGTTTAAAAGCCATGAATGTTTTAAAAGTATTGTCACGTACTACGTGGGGTAGTGACAGGCAATGTCTCATGAATCTGTATCGAAGCCTCATTCGCACCCGCTTAGATTATGGGGCCATTGTTTATCAGTCTGCAACACAAAGTGCTTTGAAGATGCTGGACCCCGTGCACCATTTGGGCATTCGCCTTTCTACGGGTGCTTTTCGCACCAGCCCCGTAGAAAGCCTTTATGTTGAGTCGAATGAGTGGTCGCTTCATCTGCAGAGAACTTACATGTCCTTTGTTTATTTCCTTAAGGTGAAAGCAGATAAGAAGCACCCCTCATACTCCACTATTATTGATTTGTCGAGCTCCATTCTGTTTCAAAACAGGCCTTCGATGAGGCAGCCCTTCTCAGTTCGCCTGAAAGGTCTAGCTGAGGAAACTGGAGTCTCACTTGAACATAGTTTAATGGCTCCTGTAGCATATCTGCCACCGTGGCAGTGGCAGACTATAGACTGTGATGTGTCCTTTCTTGAAGTTACAAAACATGCGCCTATTGCCCATATCCGAACATACTTCCTGGAACTTCAACACAAATACACACGTCCTGAGTTCTTTACAGATGCCTCCAAGTCTAACTCCTCTGTGTCCTACGCTGCTGTCGGCCCATCCTTTTCGGATGCTGGCCCTCTACATCCAGGCACAAGTATCTTCACAGCGGAAGCCTACGCGATACTTGTGGCGGCTAAACACATCAAGCAATTACAAATACAAAAAGCAGTAATTTATACAGACTCCCTCAGTGTAGTAACGGCTCTGCACACTCTTAAAAAACACAAAAACCCAGTCCTTGTCTTACTTTACTCCATTTTATGCACACTATACACACTCAAACAACATGTTGTAGTGTGCTGGGTGCCAGGGCACCGTGAGATTCAAGGCAACGTAAGGGCGGATCAGCTCGCTGCATCCGTCCAGAAAAGCACTGCCCCTACACCCATATGAATCCCGGCCGTTGATCTTAAGCCGTCTCTCAAACGAAACCTCAGAGTATACTGGCAGAGCAAGTGGGATACACACACACAAAACAAACTACACGTTATTAAGCCACACCTTGGTCATTGGCTGCCTGTATCGAAATCGCGTCATACAGAGGTAATACTAACGAGACTCAGGATAGGACACACATATACGACACACACACACCTTTTGTCCGGTGGCGATCCACCATTGTGTGACAGATGTGGTGAAGTATTGACAGTCCTTCACATTTTAATTGAGTGCAAACAATTGGACACTGTAAGAAAACACTTTCCATTACCCTACCGACAACATATACCTTTGCACCCTGCAATGTTCGTCGGTAGGGAACCGCTTTTTAGTCACAAATCATTGTTAGCGTTTTTTAAAGAAATTCATAGTTTTCACATCATATACCCGGGCATCCCGTAGCATGACCTCTCCAGAGAGGTTTTTGCTGCGGTGGTTACACAAGAAAGCACTTGCCTCACGGCCCTTGGACGCAAGGGTATGAACGAGTGAGGCACTTGTGCTAATGCCATACATATCCATCATCGTCTTTTATTATCACCAACTTTTGTCATCTATTCACACCGCACACACCTTTCACGACATGGTCATGATTTTATTACTTGTATGTTTTTACCCGCCTTACCGCGAGGAATTTTATGGCCCTTATACAGCCGCTCATCACAATCATTGTCCATGTTTTTAGTAAGATGAACTGGCGCTCTTTGGCCGTGAAATGGCCCTTGCGCCATAAAACATCAAACATCATCATCACCGGGTGCCTCGGTGTTTTAAGGGTCCCGTGACCGTTCTTTTTTCGAACACAGGCGCAAACAGGTCGGGGTCATGCCTTCCTCCAAGAAGCAGAGCGGCAAGAAAGTCGACTGGAAGCAGACGAGTCGAAAGGGGTGCAGCGTCCGCCTGTTGCTGGGCTACGCGGCACCCCTACTCCTGACGCCGGCGGCTGTCGTCAACAGCGACGTGAGTACACACCGCCGCACGTGTTCCACGTCGATTTTGCCCTCAGATGAGTGCAGAGCTGCGAACGAGCCGCACTGATTGGCGCGTACGAAGTGCTCTCTGGTATGTCAAAGCCAATGTACTATAGGCGTCAAACGAGACTAAGGCACGTTGACTTTGAATGCATGTTTAAGTGGCGCGACGTAAATCGTTGGAAATATTGTAAACGCGCACACAAGGAGCACATACTTCCAGTGGTATCTTTTTCTAGAAGGTAGAAGACTCATAAAAGGTGAAAAGTTGCAGTCGCATAGATAATCTTAGTATATGAAATGTTGCAAGAAAACGCTGAAAGACGTTTTCCTTGCGAGTTCGATTATAGCACTGACCCCCGGCTATCCGGGGGTCAGTGCCCCCGGATAGTCGTACTTAGCGTTGTCCAAATACGCTTGGACAGCAGAGCGGAAGTGCTCGATCACGTGTTATTTTTGCTTGTTTGGTTCCCTACAGATGATGTGGTGCCTGTCGCTGTGTCTGCTCATAGTCACGTGGACCCTGCTGGGCACCGCGCCGGTGCCGCTCGCCTGGCTGCTTCCCTTCTTCGTCCTTCCCCTGGCGGGCGTCACCTCCATCTCGGACCTCTCCCACATGTTCATGGAGGTGAGTTGCGTCACGTGGCCAGGACGTGACCTCTTTGTGTAGATGCATCGAAAAAGTATCGTATTGTTAGCCGTAGTGCTGAACCGAGACATTTTTGAGAGGCTTCCACGCAATTAGGGATCGGTGAGAGGAGGGCAGTAGGAGAGATAGAGAGAGTTAGCCATGGCAGAAAAGAGCCCAGGACAAACTGTCTAGGCTATTGTGTGAAAACGCTGCTATCGAGATAAGTGAGAGCCTAATAAGAAGCTGCGTAAGTTGAGCGGTAAACGGATGGTAAACGGAATAGCGGGTGAGGAGTGATGTAAGGTTTGCGAAAGCGAAACGAAGGAGGGGCGGGCGTAAAGAGCATCACAACTGGAAGGGGGGTTGAGGAGGAGGAAATTTATGGCGGCCGCCGCCAACTCTGCTGTTCCCCAAGCAGTGCGTAGATGTCTCACTTTTTCGTTCTCTCGTACAAATCACCAGGACAGCCTGTTGATCCTGCTGCTCGGCATGAACGTTCTGGTGGCCGTGGGCGAGGAGACGGCGCTGTGCTCGCGAGTGGCGCTGTACGTGATCGAGGCGTTCGGTCTGCGCCTGCGCGGCATCCTGCTGGGCATCACGGGCGTCACCTTCCTGTCGGCGCAGCTGCTGATGGGCGGTTCCGCTACGCTGCTCATGTGCGCCGTCGTCGAGGCCACCATGTTCGAGCTGCAGCACGACATCATCGCGGCTACCATCGCGCACGGCAAGCGAAGAAACGTACGTTGCGTGTTGGTAACGTAACACGGCGGAGATATATACGCATGCCATGGACGGTGGAACCCTCGTTTACACCCCGTATGGCGTTCCCACGACCATATCGTTGTTTTGGCTCGTGAAACTTCGGTGGTTATTATATTCTTTAGTGATACGGCAGTATTGAAATAGAATACTCATCACTACAGTTTCTGCAGTAAAAGTTACGTGCTTGCCTAGTTCACCTCTACGCTGCGAGATGGCGCACCACCTATCCAGCCACCCACGTTGATGGCTGCTGTAATACCGCAATGTTATATAATGATGCGAGGCTGCGCTTGAAGTGAAAATATCTTCCACTTTTTCTGCGAAAAGTTCACCGACGATTACTATACTTACTGCCTGATGCAAATCCTGAGCGCAAGCTGTTTAGGTGTTTTGATTTGGCAGTGAGTTGAGGCAAACAATTTGAGAGAGGCGTGTGCGTGTAGTCGCACGGTTTACGTTAAGAGCGCCGCGAGTAGCGTGATTCGCGCGGACTCTTCCGTGCAGCCCGTTTAGAGCGAGTGTATAGAACGACTTCTTCGCCAGCCTGGAGACCACAGAAGGCCGCATGTGGGCGCGTTCCACAACAGCCGCCGCACATGGGGCTCCATCCACACAGCGCTTTATTTCTACCTATCAGGAGTCTCCGATATGCGGCCCGCGAAACTCGTAACTTGTTCCCCGAGGCCCGCACGCGACTGTCTTGATAAGTATGTTCGTGAGCTATACAGGCGTGACTCGCCTCAACTATTGTTTTCGTGAGGCACCATACATTGAAACATAATCGTGGAAGAAAAAAAATCACAGCATATCCACGGAGTGAATGATGATGAGTGGGGTGAATCATCCGTCAGCCCGTCCGTGATTCCGTCCATCCGTTCGCTCTTACTTCCGTCCGTCCGCGCTACCATTCGTGCGTCCATGTATGCGTCCGTCGTCCGTCCGTCCATAAGTCCGTCCATGCATCCGTCCGTGAGTCCGTCCATCCATCTGTCTGTCTGCCTGCTCGTGCGTCCGTCCATCCGTCCGTCTGCTAGTCTGTCTGTCCGCCCGTCCGCGCGTCCATCTAGTGAACACTCCAAGTACCGCTATCTCCCCTCTCGCATCCCCTGTGGCACATACCCGCTATAGAGTGGGTATGTGCCACCAGTGGCTACGTACTACTACATACATACAAGGGATGAAGCGACCCACGCTTTAAGGAGCTTCAGCCCTAAGACTTCATTTCAGAATAGGTGTCCAGGTTTTTGTCATTGTGGCGATTGGTACCGATGTGTCGTTGGAGTCTATGTTGGAATACTGTTCCTCATATCTCCTTTAGAAACGGTCCCTACAGGAGATGTGGAAAGGTGATCTTTTAAAAAAAGTAACGTGCGTTTGCTGACACTATATGCAAACTACAACCACTCCGCCCTCTCTCCCGCTCTTACCTTCTTCCCTGTACCGAGCGGCCTGAGGTACGGAAGTTTGGGAATTTTAGTGTTGGCATTTTTCCTGGCGTGTTGGTAAACGAAACTCGAAAACATATTGAGCGCTAACAAACAGGGCGTTTGGTGTTTCCTGGAAATAGAACTGTTGAAGTTAGCGCATTGTGCTGTCGTCTACCTTATGTCCTTGTGTGTTAGCTCTCAATGTGTTTCCGAGTTTGAGAACCCTGCTACATATGATATCGGTAAATGCCCGCTCCGCATACTGTAGTAATTACGTCATTGGCGACCGCACGATGAAGCGCGCTATGGCGGTTCCATGGATGGCTGCAGCGGAACCGGTCGTCTCGTTACTGTCGTTCCTTCCTCCTCGCGCTCTCCTCGATATCGCCGCCTTATATCCTCCGCTGCACGTTCGCTCTTTTTCATCCTCAATGAATGAATGAATGAATGAATGAATGAATGAATGAATGAATGAATGAATGAACAGATTTTATTTCTGAAAAGACACAGGAAGACAAAGTGAAGCTAAAGGCCATTCGGCCTGACGTGGCTTCGCTACGGTTAATGCCAAAACGTCCAGAAAGCAGTGCTACATTTTTCAATAGTTATCAAAGTAGAAGAAGCAGCAAAAAATGACAGAACACAATACCATAAATATTTACAAATATGACACGTACAAAATCAGACGACAAGGCTCTTCACATTGTATAGAAATAAATTTAAGACACACACTCACAGCATTGTACGACATATTCATACACTCGTATAATACACTCATATATTCATACATACATCTGCACAAGTGTACCATCGTTCACTTTCGGTCACTTTGCCGAAAGTGACCGAAAGTGACTATTGTTCACCGTCGGTCACTTTCCCGGTTATGATGACGACAACGCTACTCATCTCGAGAACTAAGAGCTTCTCGCTAAAAAGTTTACGCAATGCTGCCGATATCCTCGGACGCAGGTGCGCACCACCGTGGGCGGAGACGTGGTGATGACGCCCGTGCACGTGATGATCATCTCGCCGCGCAAGACGCCCTCCAGTGGCACCTCTCTCGACGACGACGAGGACGACTTCGACGAGATGGACGAGAGTAGCGAGGACGACGAAGACGACATGAGACCTCGCGTTCTGGTGCCGTCCATGGCTCCCTTCGACGCCCGGAATCCGGGCGCTTACTACCAGCTGCACGGGAGTGTGCCTGACGGTGCGTACGCATGACGACTTTGGGCGGTGACTGATGTTCTTCGCGCAGGAGTGCGTAGGAGGGGGGAGCCATGTTTGATGCCATGTTCGTATCCATGTATGGGCTCGAGTGCGTGTGTACGCACACATGCAAAAGTGAAATTATTGTTTTTATCGGGGGGAGAGATGTGTGTCTGAAACACGTGCTGCACTTTCAATAATTGCTGAGATTTTACGTCTCGCAACCCCCATATGAATATGAGGAACGCCATAGTGGTGAGGGCTTCGGAAACTGCGGCCGTCTGGGGCTAAATTGAAGGACATGTGCGTCAAACATTTTAGCCTCCGTCAAAGACTCCTCCGCCGTGGCAGGTAATCGATACAGCGACTTCAGGGTTAGTAGTGGGTGTCACATCTACTGCCAAGTGGGTCGTCTGTGACTCGTTACGCTATTCGCATTGTGCGACGACTGGTTGTTCTTTCACTGTTTCAAAACGCTCTGTAAGTCTTAATAATGTGGTTGCTTTCCCGGCATCAAACCTGCCTAAGGCAAATTTGCCACCAAGTCCCAAGCACCGGTGTGGCTCTGCGCCAGTGGTGCCCCGATTTCCCGAATCAAACCGGTTGAGAAAATATGTTACGAAATGCGGATACGCTCTTGAATAAATCTGCTGGGTGAGTGAATGAACGTGCCGGCGATCTTCCATCTGATCGAGCGAGTTATCGAGGCGAGAAGCTAAGAAATAATTTAAGATAGACAGAAGCGTTTCGTAGTTGCACTATTATCTTAAAAAACAAACAAACACAAGGCGCAGAAGAAAACGAACTGTACGCCTAATGAAGATTGTCGTTCTCTGCAGTGCTAAAACATACATTGTGCTATTGAGCGTAATAGCGTTAAAAAGCTCTTTTCGGAGAAATTTTGGCTTTGGCGTAGTTGTGAGCGAAAAATAATCATCTTGTCCGCGAGCGAAAAACTGCAAAGGTTGCGAATGAAATAATAAAAATTTTTAGCTCCGAGTGAGAATAGAAACCAGCCCGTTTGTGAGGCGAGCAGTTGTACACAAACTTCCTTTGCTTGGAAATGCACTGAAAGCAACGTTCACGCTTCAGAAAGACGCGCATTCTGTGTACAGGCTTCACAATACATGTAATATCGCAGCAAGAATGTGTGGTACAAGCGTATACACTGCCATCGAGCGTCAGAACACGTGATTACCATTACGACTTCGTTGTGTACAGCTGCTCACCCACTGCTAAAGGCGCACACATTACTGCGCGTATTCTGTCAAGGTCACGTGGCGGGTGCATGATAGTAAGTTCGAAATCATTGTTGCTCGTGGTTTCAACTATACTACCTGTTAAACGCAACGCGGCCACATGCGAAAGCGCTTCGGTGACAGGGGCCACTTTCAGTGTATCGATTACATTGTCGTAATCCATAATATGAACTTCTCGAGTAACATCGTACAATGAAAATGGAGCACTATGTAGTTGAAGTATGTACTAGGGACCGGATATCGCTATCGTGTTTAGCTCTCAAAGGCGAAGCTCAAGGGGGTTTGTTAGTCGTTTCCTTTACCACCGACAGGTGATGCCACAATTGGTTTACCTGCTGCGACATTTTGCCAACGTCGTGTTTCTGATTCTGCTATTTGAAGCTCGTGAAGAGTTTCAACGTGGCCTTCGCGATCGCCTCCCCGAACACGTGTGTTAGAAGAAATGTTCTACGATTTTGAATATGATATACTGTTCTGTTGGAGAGCTGTCCCATCAAAGATTCACTACAATGTTGTGTCTTTAGAAAAAAAATATATTACACGATATCCATGGAGTGGGGCGAAGCTTCGAAGAGTTTTATCGGCAAACCGTGAACCTGCTGGCCGCGTCCATTCGTCTGTATGTCTGTCTGTATGTCGGTCCGTCCACCCGTCTGTCCACATGTCCGTTTGTCTGTAGGTCCATTTGTCTTTCCGTCCAGCTAGTGGACACTCCAAGTACCGCCATCTCGCATCTTTTCATCATATATTCGTCATATAGAAGTACCGTCATACGGCGGATATTCTAAGGACCAAAGCTAGAGGTGGCAACTACATACAAGAGGCGGACATCCTATGCCTTAAAGATCTTTGCCCTTAAAGGTGTAACGATCTAGAGTAGCAGGTTCTACTTAAGGAAAGCAAAAAGCCGTCCCGGATTCCCAAGTCATAAAACAATGGGTTACTCGAAGTCGCTTCCTGTAACTGAAAGCCAGACAAGGAACTTGGGACAAATGTGTTTAGAAAAAGTGTTTAACAACTTTGAGTACTTAGTACTCAACTATTGGAGAGAGGTGGACCGCCCCTAACACACACGAAAAACCCAATTACAGGTACTGTATGTTGATGCAAAAATGAAACGTTACACTTAACTCGAATCATCTCCAAAAACCTCCATGCTAGATCTGGATACATATCAGGATTAGGCTCCTATGCAAGTTAGGTTTACTTGTAACCTGCACAGCAAAACTTATAACAAGTATATTTATTATGTCTGCATTTTATCCTATAATCAAGCTGCTGCAAGTAAAACTCGATTTTAGAAAGGTGCTTTTTGAATGTCTGCCATGAATTCGTCCCCAAGCAAGAAGAAGATCGACAAGAAGTAGTAAGGGTATACCTACGAATGAATGAAAAAAAGCTAATTTATCTGAAGTAAGGGCCGGGCAGGCCAATGGTCATTTGGTGTTCTGTATGTTAAGGCGAAAAAAGTTTTGGTGAAAGGAGGGGGGGGGGAGAGGCACGGGTTGTATGGCACTCCCAGGCTCCGCCACTGCCACCACCTAGTGTTTGGCTTTACATGATACGTTGTCCATCGCTATTAGCAGCAACTGTGTTAAATATTTACCCGGGCAGAGGTGATTTGTGAAACCTTCACGCTGTCGCGTTTTCTATCTTTCGTACAAGCAAAGAGAACCCGGGCTCTATTTATTTCTTCGCAAGCTGAAAGTGCATAAACTGCATACGAGTGTAAACTGTTCAAGCCATTCTGCAACATCTGCCGCTGCAGACCTCCAGGGTGTGGAAATTTCTGCAGACCTACAGGAAGGCACGCCTTGGCGCGATGTCGTTGTCTCGGCCCGCAAAACTTCAGAAATTAAAAACCACTTTTCAACGCGCGTTCCCCAAATTATGCAGTTTAACCGACAAAAAAAAATGCTATCATCCATAACGACTCGCTGGCTAGTAGCTAATGTGCCGAACGATTGATGGTTAATCGAGGAAAAGAATTCATTAACCATTCATTGAAAAAAGGTCGTCATTTTGTGAGCAATGCGTGTTTTGTGCGCGATGCATGGTGTGTTGCTGCTGTTCGCCATTGTCACCGGCGGCTGATAATTACCTTCAGAATTACGCGCAAGCTGACAACAAATCGAGCTCCAGCGTTTTGTGTGTTGTAACTATCTAACTGTCATTCTCCTTTTTTTTGTTCTCTTCTCGTTTGACGTAGATCCGAGATACATCGTTAGCATGGACGCTGTCATACCAGAGATTGAGGAAAATGAGGATCCCAGTAAGTCGCATGTGTCATTTTTTTTTTCGTATCGACCAGTCTGATTGTTTCGCTACCATATATAGGCAGACGTATGTGGAGATAGGTGTGCTTGCGGTAACTGCGCCGAAGAGTAAAAGTTATTTCAAACAATCAGAAGCAAAACTCTTTTTGCAGAATGTCTGTACGGTGGTTCAGGTATATATATATATATATATATATATATATATATATATATATATATATATATATATATATATATATATATATATATTGGCTTGAGCGGACAAACGTACGAAAACATTTATTAATCCTATGTTTCGCCCGGGGTCCGGCCTTCGTCAGGAAAAAAATGTCTCTGACGAAGGCCGGACCCCGGCCGAAACGTAGCAATAATAAAAGTTTTCGTACATTTGTCTGCTCAAGCCAATTTATATTTATCACTGGATCCACAGAAGACACTCGCTTGATGTATATATTGAATTAACTTGCAGATAGCACAGTTGTAAAGGAAATTGCCGTTACTAACGTTTCGGCCGTGGCACGGCCTTCGTCAGAGTAAGTAGGTATGATACAATGCAGCCGCTTTTGTGGGCTCTCGTGATAAACTAATATATATATATATATATATATATATATATATATATATATATATATTTATATATATTTCTTGAAAGTCTTCCTGGATTCCGGTCGAGTTATAAGTCACCAGAAGAAGCGAACGAGCAAACGAAAAACGATGCTTTATTGCCAACGTTACGGCCGGGGACCGGCCTTCGTCAGGGCATACGACGTATGCCCCGGACGTCAGGGCATACACGTATGCCCTGACGAAGGCCGGTCCCCGGCCGTAACGTTGGCAATAAAGCATCGTGTTTTGTTTGCTCGTTCGCTTCTTCTGGTGACTTATATATATATATATATATATCTATATATATATATATATATATATATATATATATATATATATATATATATATATATATATATATCTATATATATATAGTACGAAGATCTTTGCCAGAATGTAAAGGCGCAGTGCACAAGAGCCTGACCACACGGACGCGTCGCAGCGTGTCGGCGAGTGGCTTTATGACGCGGCGCCGTGCCCTCTCCCTTTGGAGAGAGAGAGGGCACACAGCTACGCCAATCTGCGTGCCCTTCCTCTCGATAGAAAGAGGGCGTGGTGTCACGTCGTAATGTACAGTGAACGGAGGCGAAGGAGCGCATCGAGGCACTCTAAACATAAAGCCCCTCGCTTACACTCTGCATTAGGTACATGGGGTCAGGCAGTAAAGTCGTGTCAAGTTATTCGAATGCTGTATTTGGTCTTCTTGTCGAAGAAAAAAAATCAAGTATGAAACAGGTAAACTTTCTTTAGAGAGTGCCACTACATGTTCCACTGGCGAACAGTGTATGGGGTCTATTGTTGGATGCCGCCTTGTATACGTGCTGCCGTCATTGTTCATGTAATTCGATCTTCTCGTTTCTGCAGACGCGCCGAAGAAGAGCCCCATACTGAGGCACCGAAACACGGCCAAGGTATTCCTTCTGGAAGCGCAGTGAGTGCCTTATCGTGGCTCATTTACTTAAAGAGGCCATGAAACATTTTTTGGAGTAACCATGAAATTAATTCACTGGAAAAGCGTATTACCTCACATATTGAACGCCGCAAAAATTTCAAGAATCTGCCGAGTACCAGTGGAGTTACAAAGATTTGTCACACGCTGCAATCACATTCTCTCTTCTGTCGTCCAGACGGAAGCGCTTGAAGTTGAGCAGGGAGGGATGGGAGAGGTAAACAAAAAACGTACGTAACTTGTGCCTCGTGACCTCGAGCATTTTTTTTTCTTTGAATACGCGGCTTTTTCAGTGCGATCGCGTGCGCACGCGTGGACAAGTAGCGGCCTCTAGCTGTGATCTCTGTAACAACTGAGCGCGCCATGTTCAAATCAGCCAATTGCTGACAGATGGGCTTACTGGGCTTATTTTCCGTGATTTGTTGACAATAAAGAAATATATTTTTAGCTGACTTTGATAATATATTGTGAATTCCAGGCGGCGTGCTGCGCTATAATATTTGGCTCGCGTGTTGTCGGGAGCCTCTACTACCGATCGGCGGCATTTTCTGGCTATGCTCAAAAAGTACTGCAGGGCCCCTTTAACCGATATTCCATCTCACCGCTACCGTTCAACGCTGCCAATGCTACGGCAAGTCATACGCATGCGCAGCAATACGCACTTTCATGTGTGGTTTACACAAAGTTACAAAGTAAGACATAATATTTGTCCGTTTATATAAAGAAATACTTGAGTGAATGCTAAGCAAAAGGGCAGGTTGGACTAGTTGCTTCACAGTTCATGTTCAGGCTCAAGCAGATCTTGCACCGCTCTGGCGTACAGACATAAGGAAACACTTCGCGGAGGCGCAGCCAGATTTTTTCTATACTTTATTTTCTTTTGGGGGTGTGGGGAGCAGAGGAGGTGCAGCTATACCTAACCCTTGTTAGTGGATGCATTTGTATGCGTGCGGGTATGCATACTAAAACTGAAACAAAAACGAACATTCAGAGAAGTGGCGGGGGGGGGGGGGTGAATTTAGTCTCTGTGGTGTGTCATTCCAGGTCATTTTGTTCTTGAAAGGTCTTGGTTTTCGCTTCATATGCTCTCATTGTACTCTTTTATGTTCTTGTTGTTTTTATTCCGTTCCCTCGCGTTCTTGCTCTTTCTTCTTTCAATTCAACTTGGGGCGTATATCTCATAATCGTAGTGAGAAATTCATTTTTCTTTAATGCGTGTCGTCAACGTTTATTAATAATAATAATAATAATAATAATAATAATAATAATAATAATAATAATAATAATAATAATAATAATAATAATAATAATAATAATAATAATAATAATAATAATATCCGAGTTTTACGTCTCAAAATCACGATATGTATATGAAACACGCCTTCGTGGAGGCCTTCGGAAATTTCCGCCACCTGGTGCTCTGAAACGCGCGCTGACACCGCACCGTACACGGGCCTCTGGCTTTTACCTGCCGTCAACTTCTTTTGTTGTTTCATCCACCTTTCTTCTTTTTCTTCTTTCGTAATACATGACTTTCCTTTTTGCGTCACCTTCTTTTCCTTCTTAACTGAATTATTTTTGCTCTTCCATCATATCGACAACATTTGCGTTCATCATCATTTTTCTTTTATCAGCTGTTTTATTGCGAATCTTCTCTCATGGTCATGCTCGTCTTTGTAGCCGGTTTCACAAGATCAAGAAGGCCCTGCTGATCAACGTGGCGCACACCAGCGCCGTCGGTTGCATGGCCACCATCCTGGGAAGCACGTCGGGCCTCTACCTCCGGGACTACTTTCACTTGTGAGCCGCATCCCTGCTTCGTACATATCCGGATGTCTCAGATGATGCGCCCTAAAATCTTGTAGAATTCTCGCATTTTTCATTGGATGGTTCAAGTTGTCGACAGCGGCAGGGACTTTATATTGAGCCACGGTCGAGCCGCTTCTTGTCAAGAATAGCTGTGCCCGCTAAACCGCACGTAAAATGTTTAGATGAAAGGGCAACTGTAATGATAATAAACGCATATTTATGATTGTCACACGGATATACGTAGAATGAGCATGATTTGTTATGATATAATCGCGGTGGTTAAATGGTCGCAAAACCACGATATTTTGAAGGACACTGCACTAGACTACTCCGGAAATTTCAACCACCTGGGATTCTTTAACGTTCATCCATATCCAAGAACATAGACGTCGATAGTTTTCGCTTCCACCTAAAATGCTGTCACCGCGGCCGGCATTCTTTCCCGCGACCTTCGGCTGAGCCGTCGAGCACTGCCTACGGCGTCTTTCGTAATCCTATGGCAATTTGAGGGAAAATGCCAACTACTATATTACTGAGTCGTACTAAAAAATTAACTGACAAAAATACGTAAACTTGAACCATATGCCAATTGAGCCTGAAAGCGGAATGAAATTTCTTCATACAGAGAAGCTATCGCCATTTAAGGGTTTGAAAAATGGCGAGGCCGCGGTCGATTTTCGCAGGCAGATGAAGTATGGCTAGTTTCACGCATTAAAGACGGACAGATAGATTTGGGTGCACGTTAAAGAACCCCAGGTGGTCGAAATTTCCGGAGCCCTCCACTACGGCGTCTCTCATAATCATATAGTGGTTTTGGGACGTTAAACCCCACATATCAATCAATTAATAGCATCAGCCAAGAAGGCCGCGTTACACACTAATATCAACAAGCTCCGTTTTTTCGTAAGCTTTACACGGCTTGGCCTACTTCGCCTTTTTAAACGCGAAGCATTTTTCATTGAACTTTGGCGAGTTTGACCATATCTATCTATCTATCTATCTATCTATCTATCTATCTATCTATCTATCTATCTATCTATCTATCTATCTATCTATCTATCTATCTATCTATCTATCTATCTATCTATCTATCTATCTATCTAATTATCTATCTATCTATCTATCTATCTATCTATCTATCTATCTATCTATCTATATATCTATCTATCTAGTTGGTGTTCCCGAATCTTTTTTTTTATTGCTGGCTTGTTAAAAAACGTGGATTAGTGATTGCTCTTGAGTCGTTTTTCTATTGCGGACATAAAAAAATACGAGTATTATCGGGTGACTTCGAGTCGTTATCTTGTTGCTGGCTTACTCTTCAGCGTGAATTAGTGGGCGTTTGTGAGTGAGTTTTTTTCATTCCTGGCTTCCCCGCAGCACGTACGGCTACGATGCCGTGACTGCGCTGTCGTGGACGCTGCTGGGTCTTCCCGTGGCCACCGTGTCCGTCCTGCTGTGCGCATTCATCACCTACTACCTCTTCCTGCGCTCCTAGTGAGTGTGTCCGGCATGGACGATACTTTTCACGCGTTCTCCGCCACGCTTTTATCCCTATCATTCGGGCAGCCTTGACCGCGGTTAAGCTAACTAAAGTCGAGGTAGGTATACGCGATGGATTTAATCGCAGTTAGTGTTCTAACCGTGTTCGCCCTGTCGAGATGGCGGACAAGTTGCCAGTGTATCAGCAATGAACTGGTGCAAGTACTATAGGCAGCCGGGGAAGTTTTTTTTGAGTTGGCGGGGGGTTGGGACCATTTTGATTTCGGTGGAAAAAGAACGTGTCGGAGCTAACATGGGAAAGATCAGCCCTGACAGCGTTCAGTTTTCGAACTGATTTTTTTATTAATATTGCGCTGCACGCACCGCGCGGCCCGAAAGCCAACTTCTTCTTCCTTGACGAGTGGTGCATTGAGGCGCTACAGGGCCCCCCCGTAGAGCGAGAGCCGTAGGAATCACCAGAAGAGTCGCCCAGTGGACATGCTTGGATGTTGGCATC
This sequence comes from Rhipicephalus microplus, assembly GCF_043290135.1. NCBI lineage: Eukaryota > Metazoa > Arthropoda > Arachnida > Ixodida > Ixodidae > Rhipicephalus > Rhipicephalus microplus. Next base: position 166,458,706 of record NC_134705.1, on the reverse strand, counting down.
CAGACTTTAGATTGAAACCCCGCGGCCGCGAGAGCGGCGATATACGCAGGTTTCAGTCGATTGGCAGCCACGACGTCTTCACGGCTATTGATGTCCAGCGTGAACGTCTTAGGTGTACGATGGAGTACGCGGAATGGGTCATCATAGGCTGGTGTTAGTGGTGGCCGTATTTGGTCACGCCGAACGAAGACGTGACTGCAGTCATGCAAATCCTGACTGACGAAGACAGACTGGGGGTGTCGGTCGGCAGGAATCACAGGAGCAAGGTCCCGAAACGTGGTGCGCAGCTCTCGAATGTACGTGGAGGCATCGTGAGTGGAAGGTGGCGATGATGGCTCGAAGAATTCTCCTGGAAGACGCAGGGAAACGCCATAGACTAGTTCGGCTGATGAGCAGCCGAGATCCACTTTCAATGCTGATCGGATGCCCAGAAGTACGAAGGGGAGGTGGTCGAGCCAACGTTCCCTTGGCTGGTGAGCAGTGAGGGCAGCTTTCAGTTGTCGATGAAGCCGTTCGACCATGCCATTGGCGGAAGGATGGTAGGCAGATTTGTGGGTGTATCGAATGCCCAGGATATTGGCAAGTGCGGTGAAAAGGGCCGATTGAAACTGATGACTGCGATCAGTGGTGACGACAGAAGGGCATCCAAAGCGCGACACCCAGCCGTTTGTGAAAGCCTTGGCAACTGTTGGTGCTCTAATGTCGGAAATGAGAAACGCTTCCGACCATCTGGTGAAACGATCCACACATGTCAGCAGGTAACAGGCTCCTTGCGATGACGGAAGAGGACCGACGATGCCGAGATGGACGTGAGAAAACCTTGTGCCTGGAGGCCGAAACGGGGATGTTGCCGTGACATTGTGACGGTGAACTTTAACTCACTGGCACACAAGGCAGGTTCGCGCCCAGCGTCGGACATCAGCATTGATGCTTGGCCAAAGGAAACGAGTTGTTACTAGCTTCTGGGTCGCACGAATACCAGGATGGCTCATGCTGTGCAATTGATCGAAAATTGCACGACGAAAAACTGAAGGCACGAAGAGTCGAGGGACACCCGTAGACGTTTCGCAGGTTAATAATGTTGTAGAAAATGGAAGCGGGCACTCCGTGAACGATAGAGACGTGGATAAAAAGCGAAGACGATGCAGCTCAGGATCGTTGCTTTGGGCAGCTGCTAGCTCTTCCATGTCTAGTGGTGGCTGGGTCGACAAGGCATCGATGCGGGATATTGCATCTGCAGCAGCATTTTCCGGCCCATGTACGTGTCTGAGATCCACAGTGTACTCGCAAATAAAGCATAGTTGACGGATCTCCCGTGCAGTATAATTGCTGTGATTGCGATGGAAGGCAAACGTCAGGGGCAAGTGGTCTGTAACGACGTAAAAGTCCCGGCCCTCCAATAAATGACGAAAATGTTTGATGGCGAGGTATACCGCGAGGAGTTCTCGGGCAAATGTACTGTATTTTGTCTCTGGTGGCTTCAGTTTTTGCGAGAAAAACCAAAGGGGCTGCCAACTGGATACGTGCTGCTCGAGAATGGCGCCAACTGCCACGTTTGATGCATCGGTGATGAGAGGAATTGTGGCATCAGGGACGGGATGTATGAGCATGGTAGCGTCTGCCAGAGCCTTCTTGGCACTGCCGAAGGCAGATGCCGCATCCTAGGGTCACTCCATTGGCGCAGACGGGTCTTTATTTTTAGCCAATAGGTCTGTCAAGGGCTTTAGGAATGTGGCGCACTTTGGAAGAAAGCGGCGATGGAAGTTAAGTAGGCCCAGAAATTCTCGGAGTCTCTTCAGTGAAGTCGGGGGTGGAAAGTCTTGAATAGCCTTCACTTTGCTGGCGAGTGGTTGGATACCCTTTGAAGTGACAAGGTGGCCTAGGAACTCTATTGTAGCGACGCCGAAGAGGCACTTATAGGGATTAATTACGAGGCCGTAATCATCCAGGCGGTGAAACAGGGTGCGCAGGTGGGCTTCATGCTCATCGCCGGATGAGCTTGCTGCAAGGGAGGACATTGGTAGGCAAATACGAAATCGAGACCTCGCGTGATCTCGTTGATAGTGCGCTGAAAGGTCTGTGCAGAGTTGCGCAATCCAAAAGGCATCCTCACATATTCAAACAGACCGAATGGGGTGATGATTGCCGTCTTCGGAATGTCGGCGGGTTCTACAGGAATCTGATGGTAAGGTGTGGGAATTGAGAGCGCGGTAATCCCCACATGGTCTCCAGTCGCCAGGATCTTTCTTCGGCACCATGTGGAGTGGCGACGCCCAGTTGCTGGAGATTGGCCGCACAATGCCAAGTTCAAGCATGTGCTCAAACTCACGGCGGGCGATGGCGAGGCGTTCTCTCGTCGGGGTCGTGTAAAAACGGGAGGTCCAGTGGTCACAATGTGGTGAGTGCTGGAATGCTTCACCGGTGACTCTCTGGTGTGCGTCTTCGTGATGCTGGGAAAGTCGTCGAGTATTTTTGCATACAGCGAAGCAGGTGTGAGAGCTCGAAGTCCCGTTGGCGAGGAAGTACAGAGTACACCGTTGATGGAGAGGCGGGTGTTGAGATCAATGAGGCGATGAGCATGCATGTCCACAGCAAGGTTGAAAAAACTGAGGAAGTCAGCTCCAAGAACAGCTTGCGAGACGTCAGCGAGGATGAAAATACAGCGGAACGTACGGCGTAGTCCAAGGTCAAGTGTGAGAGAGCGTCGGACGTATGTGCGAATGGCGGAATTGTTGATCGCTTGTAGTGGGCAGGTCTGTTCATTGCGACGGCAATCTGCACACGAGGCCGGGATGACGCTAACCTGGGCTCCTGTGTCGACTAGGAAGCAAGCGCCAATGATCTTATCAGAAACATAGAAAAGGTGGCATGACTTTCGACCAGTACCACTTGCCACCATCAGTGGCCGGTCGTCGCATTTCCCGACCAGGAGCACGGGCGAGTGCACTTGCGAGCAGAGGCACCAAATTGGCGGTGGTACCAGCACACGGTTGAGGATGAAACGTCCCACGGCGCGTCGGGTGGCCGAAGTTCCGGAGAACGTGGGGGCGTCGAGGAGCGACTGTGTATCTGAAACCTGGATGACGGTCGACGATGCGCAGGTACAAAGTCATCGAGGCGCCTGACAAGGGCGTCCAAACGGTTCTCGATGCTCGCGAGCGCCGGGTCTGCAGCGGTGGCCGGTGGCGATGTGGTAACGGCGTTGAGGCTATGTGCACGCGAGTAGTCCGCCACTCGGTCAGCCATTTCAGCGAGTGTATCTACTGGGACATCTCCTGCAGCTACGAGAACCGGGACCATGCTCTGCGGTAAGCGCTGGAGGAACAACTCACGTAACAGCTTCTCCTCTTGAGGGGCCGCCAAAGAGCTGGCGCATGCGTCGCAGGAGCTGTGATGGGCGACGGTCACCGAGCTCTGTTGCCGTGATGAGCTGTTGGAGTCTGGTGTGTTTGGACTCAGACTTGCGGGAAATGATAGCTGCCTTCAACGTGTCGTAGGGATGGCTCGGGTGCGGTTACGCTAAAATATCAGCTAAGTCGTCGGCTACGTCCGGAGGTGAGCAGGATACCAGATGCCAGTGCCTGGTCTGCTGGCTGGTGATTTGCCGTAGACGGAAGTGCGCCTCGACCTGCAGAAACCATGTGCTGGGGCTGTTGGACCAAAATGGTGGCAGGTTGACATGTTGAATCGCAGCGACTGCAGCACTGCTAGGTCTGGCGTCTTCTTGGGCGTCAGGACCGGTAGGATTGGTGGCAGAGCCGGCGGGATCCATGCGGGATGATCGGGACTGTGTGTTCTTTATCGGGTCACCGTTAACTGTCGGAGCTAACACGGAAAAAATCCAGCCCTGACAGCGTTCAGTTTTCGAACTGATTTTTTTTTATTACCGCGCTGCACCCGCCGCGCGATAATATATATATATATATATATATATATATATATATATATATATATATATATATATATATATATATATATATATATATATATATATATATATATATATTAGAGCGGAGAAGGAGGGCATGGGCGCGGTGTGCCACCTTCTGGCTACGACCCTGTCGGCAGGTACACTTGTTGTTTGAAGAATTTTGGCGAACGCGAATTAAGTCGCTGGACAATAATCAATAAAACTCTGGGTGGGAAAAGGAGACTCGCTGAGGAGCATGGCAAACAACAGATATATCTGCTGCATTTCGGTCCTCGGAAGAAGGAACGAGAAAGTGCAGCCATATCGCTGCTCGTTTCTTCAGGCGAATCTCCTTGCACATTGTTCGTGTCTAGCGGCCTCTTATTGTGGCGAACGCTGAATACGCAGAAGCGTGGGAGAGTGCCCAAATGAAATAGGGTTGGCACATCAGTCCCTTGCTCAACCTAATTTTTTTTTTCGTTCGCCATGGCACCCATACCCCCAAAATGACACTTCACCCTCATCTGCCTGCCTGACCCCCACTTCGTGAGCCTCCCCCCTCCTAAAAAATATCTGCCTCCGCCCAGAGTCTAACAGAGCCCGTTGAGAAATGACAAGCCACGTTTTTGTTAACTGTGGTTGAGCCTGCAAACTATGGTTAAGCATAACCGCAGTTGAAGCTTTCCGTATATTAGGGGTATTAAGGGGAAAATTCGGCTTACCTCATCTTAGAGCGTTAAAACGAACATTACATTAGCATGCCGCTCCTTGTGCCTCGTTCATGCAGCGATATTCAGGAAGACAGCGACACCCTTAACGTCATCACCGAAATCATCAAGAAGAAACGAAAGTTCTTGGGCAAGCTTACGTGAGTAACTTTCTCTCTTAGAGTATAATTTGTAGAAGTACGCTCTTTGTGTCTAAGACCATGTTTTCATGAGTTGGTTCGTGCTTATCCACTGTAACTTTTGGCTCAACAAGAGGACAGAAGATCTTAACCGTCGTCTTTTTTGCGTATGAAAGATGTGTTACGCAATGAAGTGACGTCACGTCACTTGAAGGTAGCGCGGTGCCTTGTCGTCTATCTTATATCGCCTTGTGGCGCTAAATGTGACTGCGGTCTAATTGTGTTTCTTGCTTTGAGGCAAGCAGTGCATACAAGAAAAAATCGCAAAAATATCGGTAATCCTCTAGAAACAGCATGAACTTTTAAGCTTGGCCCTAGCCTTCTACGGCTTCTATACAAAGGGCGCCTGTCCACCGGTGCATGGACTAGAATGCGTATTGCGCAATGCGTGTGTAGATCCAATGCGCCCTTTTAGTATACACAGACAGCGGAACTTCGCTTCGCAGTATGTTTAAGTTGTCCTTGCTCGTCGCTGAATCTTTTCGCTAGTTGACGTCCAAGTTTTAAACTGCGCGCTTTGTTATTGCACTTATAATGATGCTATTTTCAAAATTTTCAGTTCGTGCTACATTTTCTTTGTATAAATTCTTCCACATCGTTGACATTGTTTTACCCCCGTATTCATAAACGCTCCTTGGCTTGAGCTTGACTTGAAACCGCCTTCAATGCAACGTGTTTGAAACGCGTCTGTGCGTTTGTGCTGCTTTGGCACCGCCTAAGGACAGCGCGTTCGAAACTCGGTTGTGCTGCATTGAAGTCGGCGGCAAGTTAAGTTCAAGTGAAGCAACGTTTCTGAATACGGGGTTAATCTACAGTAGTACATATAACCCACGTCATCTGACAGACGGAAGGTTCGCCTTAGCTGATTTCTGTGGAACATTCTTATGTAAACTTACGCATATGTAAATATGTGTGCTTTATACGCAAATAAACTGAAAACTGGGCAATATAGACACTTAAAAATGAAACAACCTTCTCAGGTGTAAGGAACGAATCCTTATGGCGGCGCTCGCCCTGCTGTTTGTTTGCTGCATCACCATCAGCGGCATCAACAGCCTGTTCGGACTCCAGGAGCAGCTGTCAGTCAAGTGAGTCTCATGTCTAAAGTCATAACGTAAAAATCATGACATGTATTTCATGAATGTCACGATTTACATTTTATGGTCCTACATCTCTTGTGGGGGTTTTGTTCACATGACATGTTGCAAAACTGGTATGGTATGACATGATTGCATGGCGAATACAAGCGACAGACCCTAACATAAAAATTGACATACGTGTCATGTAACAACATGACTCCATGTCATGCTCTTGATGCGCTCGCGGCCGTTTTGCTAGCGTCACATATAACAAATTCGGTATTACGTTACGTGAATGGATGACAAAGGTATGTGACTGGTTCAAACATGATAATCATGAGATGCGTGTCATATAATACCATGACTACATGCCATGCTCATGTTGCGCTGGCGGCCGTTTCGCTAGCTATACATGTACCAACCTCGGTATTACGCGACGCGAACGGACGACACAGGTAAATGACATATCCAAACATGATATTGACGACATGCGTGTGATGTAACAACATGACTACATGCCACACTCATGATGCGCTCGCGGCCGTTTTGCTATAGATTCCCATATGCCAAATTCCGTATTACGTGACCTAAATGAATGACGAAGGTACGTGACTGGGGCAAACACAATAATCATGAGGTGCGTGTCACGTGAGAACATGTCTACATGTCACAGTCAAGGCGCCTATACATCTCGACGAGACGTGGTGCGCGCGCTCGCCGGCGTCCATTACATCGCGTCACTCCGGTGTTGCCACGCCAGGCGCCAATCCTGCCATATTCTCGCAGGGGCGTGCCGTGCTGCGTTGCTTTGACGCAAGCGCGTTTCGGCGCGTCCGGCGGCCCTCCATCAAGAAAAAAAATTGCCCGCAGCTTCCCTCGGGGGAACACTGAGGAGGATGCGGAGCATATAATTGGTTAACGGGGTGTTAAAGTGCGACTTACTTGGGTCGATGGCTAAATTGGTTAACGTGGTTGTGAAATGGGGTGTTAAATTGCGACTTACTTGGGTCGATGGCTAAATTGGTTAACGTGGTTGTAGGAGGGGGTGTTAAATGAGTGAACACGTACACACGTATGCGAAAGGGCGGCGCTGGTCGAAGGGACGTCGATCATTGTGTTTGTGGATTCGTTGGAATTCATTTCACCGCGACCTTGGACGTCGACGCGCCGTACAAACCAACCGACGAGCGGCAACTGAGCGAGCGAGCGCCGACCTTGAGTATATATACAGCTCGACGGCGCATGCACTGTCAGCTGTTGAATGTTCTCGAAGCGCGACGCCACATGCGCGTCCACTGGAGAATCAGGAGAATTGTAGATGTCGAACGCGGTGTGTAGAGGAGGAAGGGTGCACAGATGGTGGAGGAGTGAAGCACGCGCGGTGTGTAGAGGAGGAAGGGATGCACAGATGGTGGGAGAGTGGGCGACGGCGCGACGGCGCATGCGCGCGCGTCAGCTGTCGAATGTTTGAGAAGCGGTGCGGACGGCGCACTACAAGGCGCGAGTATAAGATGCTTCCGCATCTAAAAAGGGAGATGCAGTGTTGTCTGTGTAACGCATCGGCGCGAAAGGCAGCATGTCGCATTTCGCGCCGGTGTCCGTCGGGCCGCGCCGACGGACGCTAGTCGCTTCGGTCGCGCCTAGAGTCAGAGTGCTCGCGTTTTGCTAACGTAGCGTCGCTGTGCCCCTTTGTGTGTGCGCGTCCCCGCTACATTGGAGTACAGTGTACTAGAATAGAGGCAGTGTGCTCACAGGCGGCGGTGGGTGACCCACTTCGTGTCGACGCCGAGAGGCGGCGCGGTTCGCAGCGTCACCTGAAACTCCTTTGCGCGCCGAAGTAGAGAGCCACAGCGCAATTGTTGAAATGCCAGAAATTATGCAACGTTCGCGACATGCAATGCATGACACTTCTTTCGGGGCATCTTATCAGTGTGCAGGGCGTGAAGCAACTGACATTGTATTATTTTCAGGCCGTTTAAATGTTCAAAGTGGTTTCGCTAATGCAGCGGTCATGTCGACTGCGGTTCCGAGGAGCGAAAAACACTACGCGCTTTTTTTTTTTTCGCAATGTCAGAAATAAAATTTTGGAGTTTAACGGGCCGAAGCCACACTTCCGCTATGAGGTGCGCCATAGTGGAGGGCTGCAGGTTAATTTAGATCCCTTTAGAATTTTTAACGTCAGCCGAAATGCCGACACGCGGCTTGTTTCGTTTTTTTCTCCTCCTTCGGGAGAACAGCCACCGCGGCTAGGATCGAACACACGTCCTTAGGTTCAACAGTACAACGCCTTAGACAGCCTCCACGCCGGGTTTTTCTTGATTACGTGCCTGCTGCAGGAATGCGCGCCCTAAACCCAAACTTTAACCACCATGACAAGCACGCACGACGTTTAACATTCTAGCATCGCTGCTTCGAGACTTTAGGTGATGATTTGTGTGTGGCGTGATTCTTGCTGTAAACAAGACGTAGCATCATTATTGTCAACAGCCTGTTAGGTCCTGCAGGACAGAGACCTCTTTCATTGATTTACACCCGCTCCTGTCCTTCACTGCCAGAGTCCATTCCATTCATTGCCTCTGAATTTTCATATTTCGTGTATCCATCAAGTAAATGACGTAGCAAATTAAAAAGAAATGATAAAAATCCATGTAAATTGATGAAATAATGTTTATTTACAAATAAGTGATGAAAGAATTTGCACAAGAAATATTAGGGTAAAAAAAAGGCTGAATAATGGCAAATCGCGACATTTACACATTGATATGCACCATTGAACATGCACCATGCAGGTTTGCAAAAAAAGGCTGAATAATGGCAAATCGAGACATATACACATTGATATGCACCAGTGAACATGCACCATGTCATTGGCACCAGTGACATGGTGGCACCAGTGAACATGCCTCATTAAGTTTTCGCAATCTTACGGTGTGTCATGCTCTTCCTCTTATCCAGTTTCTCAGAATTAATGCCCTTTGCAAAGAAGTGAAGCCGCGTTGTGATGTAAAAGCTAATTACATCCTTGGTGAGCCGAGCTGAATGCTCACTGCAGCCTATTTGGCGTGTGCACTTTGCCCTCACCAGACTCAGCACATCCAATATGCTATCAGCATGCAGTTCTTTCTTGCTGAAGTGTTCTGTAAACATGTCTTCAAGCATTTTTACAAACGAAAAGAGTGTGCCGCGTGGATAGAGAAGTCCACCTCGATCCTTGTGCAGCGTCAGCGCAGCAAGCCCAGGATTCTCATCTTCAGATGGCCCGGTGAGAGCATCCATGCAGTCTTGGCAGTTAGTTTTCAATACGCACTTTCGTGCAACGTATCCCGCCACATAGTAAATTAGGCGAGAGTCGCTCCTCTGTATGTGCTCGTCATGCTCCATCGAAGACAACACCACTTCGGCTTCAGGTAAATTCCCCGAAGCAATCAGAACATCTACATGTTCCCACAAATTGTTGCTGGGAGGGCAACTTGTGCGGCTCTGCTGTGTGTCTAGCAAGGCACTTAGTGCACATGGATCTGCATTACCGTATCTAACGGTTTTCACTAAACTGTAGAAAGATATGCAGTTCATGGTTATGAGAAACTGAGTGGGTGTCGGATGATCGTTACAGCCAGAGGCTTGCCTGACTATCCCAAACATATTCTCAAGGGGGTCCTGACAAAGTCTGGATGTCATAAGGTACGAATAACCTAAACTTGCGAGGTAGGAAAGAAGCTCAAGAGTGCTTGATATCGTGACACGCAGGCCAATCGCAGTTGACTGGCTCAAGAACCCCCCTTTTTTTCTGTGTGCTGCTCCCAAGAATCCAGGTACTCCAGAAAATCCGAAAGAGCTGTTGCTGAAGAGGAACTGGGTTTCAGGGCTTCTCTTGGGTGCCGAGACGTCATAATGGTGATCAGGCGATTGATCCTCCTGTCAAAAAAAAAAAAAATTCGAATCATTATGAGTTTAAGCTCCTTCATATACATGTTATATTATGGCTTGCATGGCAACCGCACCTTAACTTTGCACTTTGTACTGTCTTTGTTGGTTTAGTTCTAATCTATGTTATGTAGTGGCACTTCTGTACAATACGTGAAGGTCCTATGACTAAGGAACTATCTATGAATAAGCATGCAAACTAACTTGCTCACATCCAAATAACATCTCCAAATTTCTTACTTGAAAAACTCCTGTGTGCCATTTATGGGTCCTGTCTTTGCCTCAATTTCATCTCTTGTAAAGGTGCAGCCCTTGAAGAACTCTCTCCCCAAAGAGTTGGAATGCGTAGGAAACTCTCTGCTGCTCGAATGAAGTTGGCTGCACGTGGCACTTGGTTATTCCTGGCATTGCCTTTAACGTAGGGCTCTTGAAGTCAAGATCGTAGGCTTTCTTGACATGCCACAACGACACCCGAGGAAAAAAAAAGCTTAGTAAAGCTGGGAAGCAAAGCAAACAGCACTTTTTCTTTCACCAGGTGGTTTGAAAGATGTAGAATTTCGTAAACATGTGCCCTTTTTCATAAATGGCAAAAGAAAATGACTTACGTCCCCGTCTGGTGTGTTAAATGAGCACTTCAAAAGTCCGTTCCGCAAACACTTTATGAGGTGGGGAAAGTCCGATACAAAGTGCAAATAACGGCTTTCATCAACTGGATGTTTCACTTTGCACTTCACGCTGCCACGCGTTCCCTTTACACCGAGCAATGTCCACATCCGACGGTTCCAAGTGGCGCCGTCACACGTTATAAAGTCAACAAAAAGCCCGCTCTTCTTAGTAAGCACTGTGGCCTCTACCATTATTTGAGCTAGCAAATCGCCTTTGATGTTGCCTCTGGTTGCAAATGTCCCGATCACTTGCGTCCATCCACCGACGAACGGAACAAATAGGATCACCATGCCGTGATCCGAATGCGTGGTCCTGTCTGCTGCAGAAGTGAACGGTCCTAAATCTACAAACCCTTCGATTTGACCTGACTGCTTCACAGATATATTCTCTGCAAGCTTGAGCTCAGCTTGTTATGCCAGCGAGTCCTCTTCAAACGTCCGTGCCTCTGAAAAAGGCAATCTGGGTCAAGGCCAGCCCGCAGTCCGCCTGACGCGAACAACCCAACGGCGTGAACACGCGCGGCGCCTCTCTGGCCCATGTGCATTGAGTCAGCGGCGCACGTGACAGCGAGCCGGCGTCCTCGTGTCTGGTGGTCTGACGCATTGCGCGGCGACCCCATTGGAGGAATCTGCCCTGACGACCAGCGGCGCTTCTAATTGGACATTTTTGGTTGGACCCGGTGCCTATAAAAGAAGCCCTGCGGTGCGTCGCGATCGGCGGTCCTATGAGAGAGGAGTCCCCATGTCGGAGAGCCGGCATGTGTGTGAGTCGGCGGTCTTAGGCGAAAAGCTGACCTATGTGTTAGAGAGGAGAGCTCGGCTCTTCGAGTCTCTGTCGGCCCCAGTGCCGAAATTGTAACGCCTCTGTATATATGCTGTACATAAACCTTATTTAACTCACCGTCGTCTCGTCCGCTCGTCTTATCAGCTCTGCGCAGAAGCAGTCGCGAGCTGAGAAACATACGCTACCAAACGGCTGGTGACCTTCCCGGCGGAGTTGAAAGCAGTGGCGCCTTCGGGACCGTGTTGGCGTCGCCGTCTTTCGCAACAGTGGTGGCTTCGGTGGGATCGGTCCGTCGTTCGCAACAGTGGAGGTCAGCGGTGGGATTTCGGAAGTGGCTTCGCAACAGTGGTTGGCAGCTGCGGGATCGGCCGGCGTCAGCGACATCGATGCGGTGAGTGCCTGATGTTTTCCCCTCAGTTCACCAGACTACTCTAGCTCAGGTTGTAGTAGTTTAGAGAAGGGCTGTGTGATGCATTAGAGTGAGCTTTGATCGTTTCAAGCAAAGTCGAAGTGCTTTGAAACCAAAGTTAATGCGGAGGGGGTAAAAACGGGAGAGTGAAAAATTGCTTGCGCGTCTTGCTAGTTGACTTATAGTGGGTACGGCAAGTAAATTGTTAACAGGGGCAAACAGCAAGAGGCTAGTGTGAACGATGGAGAACCTTAAAGTGAAGGAACTCATCGAAATTTGTGAGGAACTCGGCATTACTTTGGGCCGTGCGAAACGAAAGCAAGCGATCCTTGAGATCATGAAGGATGAGGGAGTGTCGGCTGAGGAAGTCGATGAGGCCTGGGTGGATATTAAAGCACGCCGTGAGGAGGCTGAAAGGCGAGAAGTAGAAGCTCGCGAACGTGAGGAGGCTGAAAGGCGCGAAGCTCGCGAACGTGAAGAAGCTGAAAGGCGCGAAGCTCGCGAAGAAGCTGAAAGGCGCGAACGTCGCGAGCGCGAGGAGGCCGAGAGACAGGAGCGCCTTGAGATGAAACGACTAGAATTGGCAATCCTACAGTGTTCGCAGGCGCCTAGCGTAGCTTCTCCGAAGATTCAGGTCAGCGGTTTTAGAATTCGTGACCAACTGCCACCGTTCGTAGTAGGCGAGGACATGGCGAAGTATCTCGTCAAGTTTGAACACGTCTGTGAGCGAAACGCTTTGGAGCGGTCTCTTTGGGCGCGGAACCTGCTAGCTCTTCTTCCCGGCGAAGTGTCCGACGCGATAACTTGCTTGTCGAGGGAAGCGTTTGAGAGCTATGACGAGGTTAAGGAAGTGCTCTTGAGACGTTATAAGTTGTCACCCGAGGCTTTCAGGCAAAGGTTCCGGTATGCTAGAAAGGGGAATGAGTCACACGTTGACTTCGCGTTTCGTCTTAAAGCCGATTTGATTGAATGGCTCAAGGGCGAAGGTGTTTATGACGACCGCGATAAAGTGGTGGAATGCGTTGCGTTGGAGCAATTCTACCGCTGCATCGAGGAGGATGTCAAACTTTGGCTGCAGGACAAACTTGGTGAAGTACAGCTAATCAAGGCAGCAGAGTTAGCTGAGGAGTATTATACTCGCCGAAAGTTGCATAGCAGGGCAGTGCGCGTTGAAAAAGATGAAAGGAAAGAGGGCTTTTCAAAGAAACCTGATCAACGGAGACCCGATCCGCACCGTAATTTCAAGAAGGACCCGTCTCTTACGAAGGACAGTGTAGGGGAAGGGCAAACAGAAGCGGAGAAATCGAGTGAGGTTTCTACCACACAGGCATTTGAATCGGAAAACAAACGGAAGCCGCTAATCTGCTACAACTGCAAAAAGGAAGGGCACATCGCGAGAAACTGTCAGGAAAAGTTTGCTTTCGCAACGATCCGAGAATCTGAAAAAAACATTCGGTTATTGGAGCCGTATCTCCAAGAAATTAGGGTGAATGAGAAAACGTGCCGAGCACTTAGAGACTCAGCGGCAACCATGGACGTTGTCCATCCTTCATTGGTGTCTCCGGATGACTTCACAGGAGAATGCGCGTGGATCAGGCAGGTCGCCGAGGAGCAGAGTGTTCGCTTACCAATCGCCACAGTTGTCATTAAAGGCCCGTTCGGTGAGCTTCGCACCGAAGCGGCTGTGTCTGCCGCGCTAAATGATCGTTTTCCTTATCTTTTCTCCAACAACTCAGAGCAGCTTCTCAAAGAGCAGGGCAAATCGTTCTTCCCCAACTTAGCGTGCATGGCTCTCACGCGATCGCAAGCGCGGAAGCTATCGCGGCAGCTTGATCTGGTTCAATGCGGTGAACTCTCAAGTGACCTTGTCGGCGGGTCGACGGAACCCCAGAAAGGAAAGTTTCCGCATGAGTCATGTGAGCAGTCACGCGAGCGGCCCGTCGCCGAACCGACCGGCGCGGTTTCCGTAGAAAGGGGAGACGACATGGCGCCATTGAGTCAGAGCGAGAGGGTTGCAACGCTCTCGCCTGTAGCGGAAAGTTGGAGCGAGCTGCCGAGAGTTGATCGAGAGACGCTCATTCGAGAGCAGCGTGAGGATCTCTCGATTGAAGCGCTAGTGGAAAGCCACAAAAACGCGGCACAATTGCTGTCGAAGGAGCACTACGAGAAATCGGTGAAGAAGCGCGCTTTTGAAGTTGATAATCAGGAAATGCTGCTGCAGCCGTCCAAAAGGAACAAGCTTGAGGTTGATTGGGAAGGGCCCGCAAAAGTAGTATCGAAGCTTTCTGATACCAATTGTGAAGTTAAATTAGGAAGGCGGCCGAACAAAATTTATCACAGTAACTTGAAAGCAGTCGTAAATTTACTTTTAAGTGCGTCAGAGGAAGAGGGAGCGGAAGTTTTTAGTTCTAGTGAGGTAATCGAAAGAAAATCGGAGGTAATCTTGGAGCCGTTGAACCTAGAGCCTAGGTTAAGTGAAGACCAGGAGGAGGACCTGAAAAGTATTGTTTCCGAGTTTGGAGACGTGTTTTCGGACCGCCCCGGAAACACGAGGGTGATCGAACACGATATCGAGCTAAGCGGTGAGGAGTCAATCCGTAGCAAGCCGTATCTTTGTTCCCCTGTGCAACGTCGCAAGTGTGAGCCGCTCTTGGTGCCGCATAGGTATCCTCGCCTAATAGTGGCCGGTTACTGAGGTGGAGCATGTTGCTCCACAGCGCAACTTTGACGTTCGCTATCAAAAAAAAAAGGGGGAAAGCTAAACGCTAATGCAGGTGCATTGAGCAGTGCGTTCTAGCTAGTACCTTCTCAACCTTTCGGTTTCTGGCTGGCGATTAGGGGCAAAATTTTGACCTCATCACGACCTGGGCTGAGCGCTCTCGTTCAGAGTGATCTCAAGGGGCCAACTTCATGTGGTATTCTAATTCGTTGCGTTGTTGTAAGTGTGAAAAATTCAAGTTCTTACTTTAGGAGTCTTGTGTCCCACATGTGCCTCTTGATGTAGAGGGAACAAAATTCCGATAGACACGTAGATAGGTATATGTTGTACTATACTTTGTCTGGTGTTCTGTCGGGTGACCGAAGGCACTTGCGTGTGTCGTGTGTTGTCTGTTGTCGATCCGTTCTTGGCAAGTTGCAGAACCATCGACAAGTGCTGAAACCGAAGATGGTCAGAAGAGACGAGTGAAGCTGGTCGACAAGTTGTGGCGACAAGCCAGTGGAGCTGGGATCCGTCGTCAAAAATGGGATGTGTTCCCGGAACAGTCTGAAGCTGTATTCTCCCCATGGCCCTGAAGGCGAACCTGGAGGGACCTGGCGAACGAGCGCACCTGACATCCGAGCCCCGTGGAAGCAGCTCGTCTTTCCGGTGCATTGTCTGGCGGCGGAGGTGCTGTTATGCCAGCGAGTCCTCGTCAAACGTCCGTGCCTCTGAAAAAGGCAATCTGGGTCAAGGCCAGCCCGCAGTCCGCCTGACGCGAACAACCCAATGGCGTGAACACGCGCGGCGCCTCTCTGGCCCATGTGCATTGAGTCAGCGGCGCACGTGACAGCGAGCCGGCGTCCTCGTGTCTGGTGGTCTGACGCATTGCGCGGCGACCCCATTGGAGGAATCTGCCCTGACGACCAGCGGCGCTTCTAATTGGACATTTTTGGTTGGACCCGGTGCCTATAAAAGAAGCCCTGCGGTGCGTCGCGATCGGCGGTCCTATGAGAGAGGAGTCCCCATGTCGGAGAGCCGGCATGTGTGTGAGTCGGCGGTCTTAGGCGAAAAGCTGACCTATGTGTTAGAGAGGAGAGCTCGGCTCTTCGAGTCTCTGTCGGCCCCAGTGCCGAAATTGTAACGCCTCTGTATATATGCTGTACATAAACCTTATTTAACTCACCGTCGTCTCGTCCGCTCGTCTTATCAGCTCTGCGCAGAAGCAGTCGCGAGCTGAGAAACATACGCTACCAAACGGCTGGTGACCTTCCCGGCGGAGTTGAAAGCAGTGGCGCCTTCGGGACCGTGTTGGCGTCGCCGTCTTTCGCAACAGTGGTGGCTTCGGCGGGATCGGTCCGTCGTTCGCAACAGTGGAGGTCAGCGGTGGGATTTCGGAGGTGGCTTCGCAACAAGCTACAAGAAGTCCGCCGTGCTTTTTGAATGGGTCCATGTCTTGCGTCTTGTTCTTCAATTCTTGCAACACTTTTTTGCTGAAGCCAAATGCTGATTTATACAGAGCCGTGTATCGTTTCAGTGTTGATTTGCTCGGAAGGGAGAGTATGTCATTGTCCCTTATGTGGTCATAAAGGCGAGAACTCTTCATTTTCATTATGATGCATTCCAGGATCCACAGCTTGCTATAGCGGAAACCTTTCTGTTTTGCTGCTGCTGCGGCAAAGCATTGTCTGACACATTCTTGTTGCTTCTGGGGAAGCTTCGAAATCTGCTCACTTAGAGTCTCTTCGGCTTCTGCTGCATTGGATGCCCGCATCTTTTCAACATCTTCCCTCATTGTGGAAATCCGTGAAGCGAAGAGCTTGTTTTTACGTGCAAGGAACCTCAGCCTTTGGGCAACACTTTTGGAAGCCCTGGAAGGTGTTCGTTGTACTCTTGACCTCCTTGTCAAGAGAGCCTTCCTGAAGTATTTGCAGCTCATGCACTGTCCATCTGAAAATAGAAATGTGCGGAAATTGTAGCAAATTCTGACTGGGACGTGAACAAGAAACCACTGCCAGCACTTATAGCCGCCAGAATGCGCCAGCAAGTAATACATTATGTAACAAAGAACTGCACTACTTCAGTTAAGTGAAATCGGGCGACTCGTTACCCACCTTTGGTTGTTACTTTGCCGCTGCAGTTGATGCTGAAATACGTCGCATGCTTGATTTTGAGCTGCTTCTGGAGTCCTGCTGTTAAAAAGCAGGTGTCATAATCTTTGGCATTCAGAGCACCAATACAGAGTTCGGTAGCTTCCACGCTTTCCAGCACGCTTTCCGCTTCTTCCTTACATTTAATGATGCGCTCCTCAATCAGCCTCCCCCTCACAAACATCTTGCAGTAGCCATCGGGCGGTTTATCGCAGAGGAACAACACAACTTTTTCGGACGTGACAACGCCTTCTTCAAGGTAAGTCGACGAGCAATACATCACTCCGTTAAGGTCAGGATGGTGATGCATACTCCAGTACTTGGAAGGAGTCTTTAAACAATAACAAAACGACAAGCAATGCTCGGGCTCCGCTGGAACGTCATCGTGTGTCAAGTCGCAGTCCTCCCGTGAATCACCAACAGCAGCCCGTGGAAATTCAGTGCAGTCAGTCTCGAGAGCACTTCGGCTCTTTTTCTTTGCGGCTGCATGGTCATTTTCGTACATCTTCCTTTTAGCTCTCGGTTTTGGCATCTTCTTCGTGAGGTACTGCGGCGAATTTGGAAGAATCGTGGGGACGGCGTTTTCCGACAGCATCGGTTTATCACGAGGAATGCGTACCTCTTTGCCATCTATATGGTGCACGAACTCCTTGATAACGAACCTCGGTTCGAAATGCAGTTCGCAGACCGCAGAAAACTCATCCAGTTTCTTATCTGCACGGTGGAGATTTCTTTCCCACTCCTTCCGCCGTTCTTCATCACGCGGGACGCTGAACAAAGACGCCTGTGGTGCATCCTGCACACGACTGTACCCAGTTCGACAACCGGGCGCAAAACAGTAATTTCGACGGCGGTTAGGCATCTTCACGAACACATACTACACAATGATCCAAGCATAAAGCACAGAACACGCACACGGGGTACCCACGTTGATCCAATCGAACCGATCGAACTGAACTGAGCGAACCAGCCCCGTATGCCAACACGGCCAACACGAACCAAGAGAAGTTTTTCAGGTGCGTCAAGTGTCAGCGCCCCTGGTGGGCATCGTGGCAGTCGACACAGAGTGCGCCACGGCGGAGCGCCGCAAGGATAGGGCAGTGAGCACACTGCCTCTATTCTAGTGCACTGTAATTGGAGTATACTTGGCCCTTAATGATGCACTCGCGGCCATTTTGCTAGCTCCACATATACCAACTTCGATGTTATGTCACGTCATTGGATGACGAAAGTATATGACTGGTGCAAACATGATAATTTTGACACGCGTGTCATGTCAGAACATGACAACATATCACGCTCGCGACCGTTTCCCTGGCTCCACATATAGTAAGTTTAATATCACGTGACGTGAATAGATGACGAAGGTAAACGACACATCCAAACGTGATAATCATGACAAGGAGGTCATGCACGGCATCATTTATCTCCAACTCGTAACGTTCTGCTGACTTTAAAGTGACATATAAAGCTTTCTCATTTGTGCTTCGCATATCATCGATTCCCACGGTACGTGGGATCTGCCATTTTTTTTTTACAAATGAGGGCTGTTTAACTCAATGTGAAAAGTTAAACATTGAAATCTAGTGATTTGTGCAAACTTCATAGAATGTCACGCACGCATATGTTCAGTAAAGTAATGATTTACAGTACTTCGCGCTCATATGCAAGAGCAGAAAACCACCCCGTCTTGTGTTATGAACACATGTTCGACGATTAGGAGTAGGGTGTACTCTTAATATAGCAGAAAGCTGTGTTTGGAAAAACTTGTTAACGATTTAAAGTACCTGGGACTCTACTATGAGAAGGCAAAACACCGTACCGTGGGCCTCACCCACAACGCATCTTTAGCGGTACCTTACTCTTCGAACCTAAGCCACGGAGATATACCGTTCACGTAATCAAAGACTTCATGAAAGCACGTATGAGGTCCATATGACTGACTACCGTTTTTGCCACAGTTCTAATTTGATGGTATATACCTTTCTAGAGTGAATATAATGTACAAGGCCGAAATTCCCACCTATGTAAGTGTTCCATCATCCCGTGCGTGACATCTTTTATCAATATAGCTACGAGCTAATTTTAATATTGAGCAGAGAGCTCTAACCATACGCGTTCGATGACTAAAGACACCATGAAAAAAATTGGCAGCATATCCACGGAGTGAATGGTGGATAGTGGGGCGAAGCATCCGTCCGTCCATTCGTTCTTGCTTCCGTCCATCCATGCGTGCGTCTGTGTGGCCGCCCGTGCGTCCATACGCCCGACCGTGCGTGCGTCTGTTCATGCGTCCATCCCTGCTTTCGTCCATGCATCCACTCCTGCGTCCATCCATGCATCCATCCGTCCTTGCAGCCATCCGTGCGTCCGTCCATGCATCTGTCTGTATGTCCGTTCGTCCACCTATTCAACACTCCAAGTACCACCATCTCGCATCTTTTCATCATATGTTTGTCATATAGAAGCACCGCCATCCAGCGGAAATTCCAAGGACTGAAAGAGAGGAGGCACACCACTTTCTTACGGCTTGCGCTTCGTGTCTACTTCCCCCCTTTAACCACCTCGAGTTCATGGTATATACTAGTTCACTGTATTCATGGCACTGCGGCCCAACGCTCGCTAAACCTTTCTAAAACCTATAGGTTACGCCCAGCGAGTATAACGTAGCAACCCTTTCTTGCCTTCTGTGCGTTGTTGAACAACAAAAAATTCGCAGCGTGCGCGTTAAATAAAAGCCGAATTCTCCTGTCTCTCGTTCCCCCTTAGCAGCCATTGGCATGTACATTGAGCACTATCTTTTATTGTTCAACAACGCACAGAAGATATCTCTCAACGGTACCACCTTAAAGGTCAAAATGTTAAACTTGTTACACACTACTATAACGGCTACGAAGGATGAACAAGTGTTGCTATATGAGCTTCGCCCCTAAAGATTGTTGTGATTCTGACCATTTAGTGTGTATTCGTCGGCGACAGCTGTCAAAACTTACCCCTGTATTGCCACGCAGTCTCGTGTCACAAAAGCACTGTTATATTTGCATGTCTTCCACTTGAGTGAGTGAAGATTTCGCAGAACAGCAGTCAGCAAGCTTCGAGTTTAGGCACGCACATAAGCAAGGGAAGGCCCATTCCTCTCCCCTACCCACGAAATTTGTTCAGTTTGCTACATTCCCGGGCAACCTTTTTATTTTCCTTGAGAGTCTTTCTTTTAAACAGTTAGGTCCTGCCCCCCTCTGCCCTCCTTACTAGAAAATATCCTGGATACCATGCCTGAGTCGAGGTATGGAGTGTGCGCATGACGTCATCCGCGAGGATCGCTACAATCAGGGTTGCCAATTTGGGGGTCCGCGCGCTCACCGCACTCGCTTTAAACTCGCTGCACACGCCGTTTCCGAGATCCGTACGGAAACGTGGATGCCTACTGACCTTAGGAACACTTCCTGCACGCCGAAGCACGGATAGCAGGACGGCGCGTATGAACGGACCTTCAAAATGACACGATCGTTTTGGCCCCTTGCGGATCAAGGCTTCGTGCATAAATTGCGAGGGTTACATTTCTTTGATCCTATGGCCGCAGGTATGCCCACGAGTCCGTGAACGTGATGGTTGTCGTGGTGCTCCTGTCTTTCCTGCCGCACGGTGGACGAAACGGATCGGTGCTCGACTGGAAAAACGTGTCCGGTCGCATCTCCTGGCGAGCCTTGCTGTCCGTGGGTGGTGGTCTCTCGCTTGCCGGAGCCGTCGAGGTGAGAGTAACAAACAGAAAAATCGTGGGCACCTCTACTCCAAGTGAATGCTGGGAAATAGCGATGGGCGTCTCGTGCCTGCGTTTGTTTTCGCAGCGTTTCATTTTTGCGTCAGCAGCTCGAGATCCACTCGATACCGGGGTTTCGCTTGTGTTTTGGCTGCTGTGCCTCGTTGCTCCTCGCTAGGGTTGAGCAATCGACGTAGTCGTTCTCCATTGACGGCGGGATGCATCAATACTGATTGCTGATCAAGTTGGTATTTGCTTATTCACTATGTGTGATATTTCGCGGAAAACTATGTCATTTAGGCGGGATGCACTCTTCGTCGGCACTGATGTTCTCAGGCAAGTGCACATAGTGTTTTTGGCGAGCTTCCCCAGAGCGGCCTCCATGGCGGGAAACACTACCCGACTAACGGCCCCTTCCTGTTACTGATAGGGTTACCTTATTTGCTACAACGGTGCCATATACAGTAACGCTATTGGCTTCAGCTGTAGCTTCAGCGTAGGAACGCCGGAGGCGAAACCATCACAGACGTTGGAATGATGGTACAGTGGCGCTTTCTCTCGGCCTATAGCGGTGAAGCTCGGCGGTTGTTTAGGTTGAAAACTGCGTGACACCCAGCACCGTTCGCCTTTGGTCTATAACTGCGTTGTACGTAAAATGCAAGTTCGCTTTTTAAAAGAACGTACTCGCCACTACACTTTTAGAAGTGATCAGCTTATGGCGGAGTTCATTCCTGTGTGCCGAATGACCGCACCTACTGCTTATGCGCCACCTCTCCCCCTCTCCTGGCGTGAGCGCCCCGATGTGGGAGGGCCTACTCTTCACGCTCATGCGAGGAGAGGAGGGAGAGTTGGCGCATGTGCAGTGGGGGAGCGGATGGTCACCGAGAGCCCTCTCCTCGCTTGAGCACGAGGACGTGGGAGGAGGTGGGGTGAAGGATGTGAAAGAGTGCTGTCTTCCGCTTCGTTTATCATCTTCCGTTTATTTCTCCATCACCGCTGTGCGCTCGTATATATTGCTGCAAGCGCTCGCTATTTAATGAAGGCCTGAATCCACATAGACGTTGCAGCGCGTCAGTGCGTCACTTCTTGAGGTGGTGCCGTGCCCTCTCCCTATGAAGAGAGAAGGCGCGTGGCTACCCGAAGCTGCGCGCTTCGTCTCTCCACATTGCAGAGGGCTTGACGCCGTGTGTAGAAGACAGGCGCCGACCAAGGAGGTTATACTAAAACTTCTGGAGTGGCGGTCCCGCATAGCCGCCAATGTATCGAAGTGAAGCCGCGGCGGCCATGTTGCTCAGGGCAGAAGGCGGTGGCGGCTGCCTTGTAGCGCCGTAATGCTGTGGTCGCTGGCAGCCGTGCGTTTCGTTATAGCTACTAAAGCACCGGTTTATTATTCTTAGGCAGCGAGGGAACGTGGGAGTGACTCTAATGCATATATGCTTTAATTTTTCTTTGACACTTAGCGTTTTAGGCGTGTTTAAAAAAGAAAAGAAAAGCCAGGCATGCACGGAACGCGCAGCACAGTCGCACCTACAGCTAGAAAAGCGGTCTTTCAGAGCATTTTCTAAACACTCTTTGGGATGCTACAAGCACACTGCTGTGTACCCACAGCGCCTTAAATATTAATACACTCTGTGTAGTAGGCCAGTATTCACTATGCTATCGTTCGTCGTTCTTTGGAGAAGCGTACGCGGTACCCGCTACACACTTGTTGGAAAGTTTGTGCAGATTTTTTTAAGCAGTGGCTGATGACGACGAAGAAATATGTGTGAAGTGGGTATGCGGCACAGTTAAAGGGTGGTAAAGAACAAGTTTTCCAATGAGTTGGAGCATTAGACGACCCAGTCGTTGAGCAATTCGTCTTGTGTGACACCTGGCTGTTTCTTCGACGTTATAAAACGCTTTCTTATTCCTTTCCCGACATCAAGTCTGCCTATGGCCAGTTTAGAAACAAGTTACAAGCACTGGAGTGGCTCAGTGATAGAATACTGGACAGGCACGCAAAGGACCTGGGTTGGAATTCCATCGTGTTATTTGTGTTCTTTATTTACCGAGTTTTTTTTTGTTCTATACTGGTTAAGGGCGGCGGCGGACAACTACGGCGTCGCAAGTGACCTGTGTTCTTACCTCATGACTGTCACTGTGAAAAAAATTTGTACTAAAGGATATCGATTAGCAATATATGTTTACACAGTTGCCTCACAGCAGAATTGACCAGTGAGGAGATGCAAGGAAAGTATAAGTTTCACTCGTACGCAACCATAATCCCTTGGCGAACAACAGTGCAGCGTGTGTGCAAACTCTGTTTATTAGGGGGGGGGGGGGGAGGCAGTGTCTTTCATTTTTTCATGTACTCGTTTGTGAAGCTCCTGGATAATACAGGGAAAACGATGCTTGGAAAACTTGCAATCGTTCCTCTGATGATACGTTCTGCTCCAATATCTGGTCGAAGAAATTCCGAGAATCAATGCATTTTAAAAGGCCCCATTGGTACATGCGTACGATGTCGTACCCTTCTTTTTGAGCTGTTAATTGTACCTTGTTCGTGATTTTTTTTCAATTTTTGTTTTATTTTTGTTTTTTGCTTGTACCAATCTTTTGTGGGTGAAGTTCAGGGGTGGCGGGATTTTGACAGCTCCATCAATGAGAGGAGCTTTAGGCGAAAGTGTACTTCCCTGAATTTTCAAAGGAGCTCGTTTCCTTTTTCTCCTGCATAAAAAGAAGCATATCACAACATATCAGAAATTTCGAGGCTGGGAGCGTAGTACTTATGCAAATATAAGAAGCTCCAAATCCCAGAAAGGCAGAGCCAGTGCTACATTAGCTACCTTTCGAAAGCGAAACGCTCACTTCTGTTAGGCACACTCGCATACTGGCTTTCGTAAGTGCGCATGGAAACGATGCAAACACGCTAGTAATTTTATAAGCCCGCCGTCTCGCTATTTACCTTGTCTCATCGAAGCAGCATGCTTCAACATGTGTACTAAACATCATTCGTCATTATTTGTTTTTTTTTTTTGGCGCTTAACCTTTTCTCCTCATAGCACACTCTCATGTTCCGCGCATTACGACGTCTTCGGAACCCTGAAACGTACAAAAAATTTATTCCAAGTATCTCTGTGCACCCGGACGTAAAAAGGAAGTATATGTAGTCACAAATGCAGTCGTTGTCATGAAAATATGCGAGCGCAAAAGTGAGCGGGCGAAGCGTGCCTGCGTGCACATCAAAAGTTGTACCCGGTGTCCGCTTCACATGATTCGCGCTGCCAAATGCTACCCAAGAGCCCACCATCGTCGTTTTTTAAAGTCATCACTGACGTGCTTAAAGCCATCATGTTCAATTAGAGGCATCACACGCAACATTACTGGCACTAAAACAACGCGAAAGCCACGTACGCTACTATGCGCCCATCCACTTTCTGCCCTGAGCAATATGGCGTCGGTAAGCTTCAGCTACGGAGCCCCTCCGCCACTCCAGAAGATTTAGTATAACCTCCTTGGCGCCGACACGCTGCAACGGCTACGTGGATTCGTGCCTTTACACTCTCCTAGCAGCGCTGGGTGTTCACATATGGCGATACACAAAAAAATGGGAGGGGGAAGGTAACATAATCGGTACACAACATATACACAACTCCACACACATACGGCGCATACACTGAAGCATGCAAGTGGAAACTCAAGTGAACACCAGCGCAGCTTTGCATCCCCACATTGGTTCTCTTTAGTAGGGGATGGTGTAATTTGTTTCTTTTTCCGAATGCTCTGCTGCACAGCCCTCAAGCATGCGTGCAAGACCGAAAAATATAAAACAGAATATTTAACCAACCATAAGTCTGAACTCATTCTGACATATGGCCACAGTAGGAACGTT
This sequence comes from Rhipicephalus microplus, assembly GCF_043290135.1. Lineage (NCBI taxonomy): Eukaryota > Metazoa > Arthropoda > Arachnida > Ixodida > Ixodidae > Rhipicephalus > Rhipicephalus microplus. The sequence goes on along the minus strand of NC_134705.1, from coordinate 166,434,552 downwards.
GATTCGCTGATCCCGCAACTTATGTACAGTGTCAAGTTTCATTAAAAGGGAGCACGGGAGCGCGTAGCCAGCGTGCTCCGGCGGCTGCTGGCAGCGCGTTCAAGCGGGAGCGATAGGAACCGCAGTCTCTTTTCGCGTCATCTCGCGGCGAGCAAAACAACGACTCCTTGCTGATATGAACCAGCGGCAAGATTGCGACCCCCTCCCCCTTCAAGGTGATTACTCGCCTTTCGCTGGTAATCGCCTTGAAGGGGGTCACAATCTTGCCGCTAGTTCATATCAGCAAGGAGTCGTTGTTTTGCTCGCCGCGAGATGACGCGAAAAGAGACTGCGGTTCCTATCGCTCCCGCTTGAACGCGCTGCCAGCAGCCGCCGGAGCACGCTGGCTACGCGCTCCCGTGCTCCCTTTTTATAAAACTTGACACTGTACATACATTTCATCAGAAAATTCTTGAGCCACGTGTTCTTCAATTTTCAGCAAAATGCACGCGCTCTCCAGCATGTTTCACACGTGCGTTTCTTGCAGTAATACCGCAAATGAAACTTTGTATTCTGCGCCATTTCAGACAGTCGAGGCGTGCTCTAGCTGATAAAAGGCCATTAAAGCGGCCAGTTTTCTGGCTGCATTGCTTGCCCCAGATAGGTGGAATTCCGCGCGTGCATTTCCGCTGATTTTTGGGAAGACACGCTCCACTTTCCTTCTTATTTTTTACACACAAGATTTCTTGGATTGCTGACTTAATCATTGAAACGAAAGGGGAATTGTAAGAAGACAGTTGAAAGAACAGGGAACTTACTCGGGATTAATTCTAATGTCTAAAATAAAAGAAAGCTGAGGTAGTTGGTACTTATTAATTCTGAAAAACACAGGGCGTGCAAAGACTGACTCAAGAAGGAAGTCAGGACATCACAAACTGAAGATGCGGTCAACGGCGGAAGAGGAAGAAGATACGAAAACTTATTTGCGCATCAGAAAGAAGACAGGATAGCGCACGTCACTATCCTATCTGTCTTTTGTATCTGGAGTACGCTCCTTGCTATCTGTCTTTTTTCTGAAACGTTCCTTGCGCACTAACAAAGTGTATTATCTGCGCATGTCCATGCAATATGCGAACTTATGAATCCGGCATGCGCGGCTTTCAACGGGAAAGATAACTGTTAAGACATATGATTTTATCTCTATACATAAAGTTAATCGTTTTTTGACTCAGGCATACGCTACCGCTATTATCTATAGACTATTTTACGAAGAGGTTTCAGTGCTGCCATGTTAGGCTGCTAACCTTTGTGGTTTGCACCTTTAACAACTAAACGAACATCGTTACGGTAGATGCAGACACATGAAAACGGTTGAGTTGATGCATACGATGCTTCGTGGCCTTATAAATTCACGTTGCAATATGAAGAAAACATCGAGTTAACAGACCAAGATGGTGGTGCCCTTGTGTCTTGGGTAAAATAGTCTACATTCCTTGCCACAGTCAACAGGTGTTTGTGATGTCATGATCTCCTTCTCGTGTCCGTGTTTGCGTGCCCTGTCTTTTTCAGACTAATTGTTATGTTATTTGTTAGCCGTTAGTGTCAAACACACAGGCACAGAGAGCTTTCAGCTGTTAGTGCCTCTGTGGCCACGCTACCAGCGTGACTTTCGCGTATTTGCGCGGGACTCGAGCCGTGAAGCGCGATCGCGTTGACGCAGTGGACGGGTCTTTCCCGGCGCATCACCGAGGAGCTGAGCAGCCTGGACTTCCTGACGCCGCTGCAGACGCAGGTGGTGCTCATCCTGCTGACCACCGTGCTCACAGAGGTCAACACCAACGTGGTCATCGCCAGACTCCTCATACCGATCGCCTCGGACATCGTGAGTGGCTATCTCCAAGCGGTGCTCTCTAGAAATCAGATCACGCGTGTGAGTTGCGGTGATGCCGGAGCATTGCTCGAGATGATCGGGCTTGTGCCTAAAAAAAATGGAACATTTTTATGGCGATGAATTGTTTCGGAGGAAGGCAAGAGGTGACAGCACGTTCGAATGTAGCATTACGTGTGTAGCTTTCATATTCAGAGGGAGGGAACAACTGAACACGAAGGCCCTACACTTGGAACAAAAAATATACCCTTATTCGTACATTGGTGTACACATGAACAAACAGAACGTAAAACTGTAGTTGAATGTTGAAAGTGTATCACTATATTTAGTCTCTCGAACCACAATAGCTACTGACATTGATATAAATTACTATCACCAAAGTACAATGCATATATATTGCCGAAGATCAAAATTATCGATAGTAACATACACCTTTCTAAGACGTCAAAGTTGCGTCGGCATCGTTAAATAGTTCGTTTGCTGTTGCTATCTCGAGTGATGCAGGGGCACACAAAAGCCTTCCACAGTAATGGAACTTCCAGTGACGTTCCTCTTAACAATAGCCGCATTGGCCCCTTAACACGAAGAGCTTTTCATCTGGCTTCTGAAGCAGGCACGCCTTCGAAGTATTCGCATATTCATGATTAGGGGCACGCATGCACGCACCGCAGGGCGTGCTCACCAACGTGCACCCTCTGTACTACGCCCTGCCCGTGGCCATGGCGTCATGCACGCCCACTGTGCTGCCCACGGCGGCTCCCAGCATCGCCGTCGTCACCTCGTGCATGGACATTCAAGTCGTCGACATCGTGAGTGCAGCGTGGTCTATATAGAGAGGAAGACATGTTTTAGAGAGATGGACTCGTTACGTCATGCAGCCAACGTTCCTACGCAACCTCCCAAACATACCCAAGGCAGAAAGCCTTGTATCGTTCCCGGATAAAAAGAAAACTGTAGCCTGGTGTCGTCTTCGACACAAACGGCATTGAATTTCTCGTGTCGTTAAACAGGTGTGATTACTCCCAAGTTATTAAGAGTACAAATTTAAATATATCATGGCATATCCACGATATGAACGATGATGAGTGGGCGAAGCAGAGGAATGGTTCGGTGTTACTGTAAATCACCCATGACATTGATCACTAACGCATGTAAATGAGTGCCCTACAGCTACACACAATGCTTATTGGTCATAACTGGTATGTTTTCCGAACCTTGCATCTGCTGTGCCGTGATAGCGGGAGAAGAAAGTGGGGTCTGGAACGCGCTTTCTCTTCATCGTCAACGGCACCATCGCCATCGTCAGCAGCGGCTACGACGTGATACCGGACAGGCCTCGTTCATAAGTAGCTTCGCATTTAAAAGAAGTGGCGATAAGTGCGGAATTGCAGCCAAACAAGGAATGAGGAAGGGAATTAAGTGTGGTGAAAATGAGCGCTCAGATGGTTGAGCATGAGAACCTTTGTCTCACGGTCGTTGGTTCGAGCCCTACCCAGCTCTCATATTAGTAACCCTTTCGCTTTTTCAGTTTTGTACTTCCATACTTCTTTTTTTTTCGCTTCTTATCAGCACCTTGAGCAAATAAAGAAAACTTAAAAGTGATCAGCGTACATTGAAGTAGATCAAGCCAATCGATTGTGAAGGAACAGTGAACCTGATGACATAAGTTTGAATGAAATGTGAGTCCCAGTGACTCAGTTGCATCAATATGAATCAAGAGTGAATCAACGTTCTTACAAAACAGAGGCTTTTGCCTGTGATCTTTTTAGCCTAAAACGAAGTGGTGGATCCCCCCCTCCCCTACATTAATTTGTTGTACAAAAGCACAGTACGGTAGGACGATTAGGTTGATTGATGCTTTTTTGGCATAAAATTGCACCGATAAATCAATCCATCATTCAATCAATGAAAAACCGTCAAATCAGTCCAGTCTATTCCAGTCCGTTCCAGTCCAGTTCGTTCCAGTCCAGTCCAGTTCGGTCAAGTCTAGTCTAGTCTAGTCTGATTCAATTTAGTTCGTTCTTTCTGTTCGTCAGTATACTTCAGTAAATTAAGTTCAGTCGGGTTCATTTCGCTTCGCCAGTTCAGTCAGGCTCAGTTTATTTTAGTTCGTCCGTTCAGTCCGGCCCAGTTTATTTCAGTTTTTCAGCTCTGCCATGTTCAGTTTCAATTCAGTCAGTCCGTCTGTCGCGCGTGCAGCTCTACCCGGGCCTGGCCGTGAAGCTGAGCTCCATCCTCCTCGTGCTCGCCACGGTGAACACAGTCGGCGTCTCGCTGTTCTCCCTCGGCGACCTGCCCGCCTGGGCCGTCGCCAAGAACGGCATCATGACGGGCGCACTCGCCAACGCCAGCAGTGCTGCCTAGCAGCGTCGCGCCGCAACACTGGTGTGTCGCCCCAAGACCAACGGGAGTGAACGTGGCAGGCCGGGCCTACGGTGTCGGTCACCATGACTCGGCAACTTTTTGCCTCCTCCTGGCGCCTCCGACAATCAGCGGACATAGTTCGCAAAAATGACTGTTTTTAATTTTGTCATCTTTATATTTTACGTCTTTTCTTGTTTTTTATTAGCTGATATTGTGTTTTTTCACTTAATATAATGTTTCGTTACGCTCATCGTTATGAACGGCGCAAAAAACACGGGACACAAATGAAGCAAAACACAGATATGGGCGCCCTCCGTTAGCGGCACCCCTTCGCGCTTATTATTGGTTTTCTGCCATCTCATGTGCTTTTTTATTTCTATCCTTCGTGACGGACCACCTGTGAACTTGCGCAGGCACGTGAAGCTTTAAAATAACGGTGAGTTGAACTACTTGATGTGTATTCATCCTAAAAGACAGGTCGTGCAAACACGGATACGAGAAGGAAGTCATCGTTGGTGTCTTATCTCTTCCTTGTGTTCGTGTTTGTATGTCCCACAATGATGGAGATATTTGGGGTTTTACGTCCCAAACCTACGATATAATTACGAAATAGACCACGCACAGCGAAGAGCTCCGGAAATTTTGACCATCCGGTGTTCTATGACGTGCGCTGACAGCGCAAAGTACACGGATCACCACGATTCCGCCTTCATCAAAATGCGACCACCGCGACAGGAATCAAACCCGTTACCTTCGGATGAGCAGCCGAATACCCGAGCCGGTGATCCACTGAGGTGGACAATGTCGAGAGGTCAACGCTCGGGCGATGTTGTTAATAATACTAATAAGGGATTGGTTGTAACGCCCCGAAACTACGATACGTTTATAAAAGACCCCCGTATAGTGGAGGACTCAATAAATTTCGACCGCCTCGGGATTTTTAACAGTGCACGTAAATTTTAGTACACGGGCCACGAGCACTTTTGCCTCCATAAGTGCTCCCTCCGCACTTTGGATGAAATCCTGCAACCCGCGGGTCTGCATTCGAGCACCTCATAACCACTGGACCGTGCACCGCGGTGGGTGGAGCGATATTTTTAAAATTTTGCTGGCGCGTACCTTGCATATTGGAACAATAGGGGTCTGAAACACGCGACCCACGGGCCTTTCGTTCGTGGTCCGCGACTTCGCTAAATAGTGGTCGCATTATTTTTCTAGTCTATCGCAGTTATTGTTTTCTTTCAGGAAGGTACAGAGACTGCACTGGTATCAGACACTTTTTTTCTTTTTTTTGCGAGGCACGCAATGCGGTCACCATGTTGAAAGATCACTGTATAACAAAAGCTGTATCTCTGAATCGGCGTACAGATTTCAGACGTTGTGGATATCAGTATCGATGTGTTTTTTTTTCAAAACCCGACGTCTATATCGCCTTCATAAATGACCCATATATGGAAAAAGCACTTTTTTTTTTTAATGGCGACGTTAAAGGACGTTTCGCTACAACTCCCCCACAACCCTACGTTCTTCGCTGTCCCGCACTTTGTTGGATTAACTTTCCTGAAAGAGAAAACAAACTTTATTTATTGTAGAGAAGTTTCGGGGGCTGATGTTGGCAGTCCCTGACGGTTACTTTGACGCGCTTGCTTATGTAAGCTTGAGACACCATTGATTGATTGATTGATTGATTGATTGATTGATTGCCACTTTTATCCTGGGCCATGAAACGAGCGGTTCCTTGCTATTTAAAATAATTTGTTCATAACGTCAAAATGTTACGCACTAGATATTTGAAATCACTTGTTGGATTAATTCACATTTAATATAAGGAAGAAATAAAGATACTAATGTTTTTGTTGAGTATGCTTGATTTGATAACCTTAGACTTGAACTCGTTTCAATAAATGAAAGGAAGATGATATATAGGCAATGTTTATGAAAAATATGTTAGATTTCGATAAACATCGCCTTCGATTCATCTTGTCTCAAGTAGTGAATCGCATAAGGCCTCGCGAACAATCCCCTCTTGTGGCAAAAATCCAGCACTGTAACCCCATCGGAAGGAACGACCAGAAAAGATAAAATATTGTATTTCGAGGCTGGTCATCTATAAGTCTTTTCATATTACTCGCGGTAAACAATCTATTTATCTTCACGTACCGTTAATAGCATAACGCTTTTTCACTATCACTGACATAAGCTCGCAGCATCGCGTCCGAACGTTGTCTGACAACCGGGCTGTTCACCTTGACGCCGATAAGAGCGAGACGCGTAGAGGTCGTTCAATTTCTTGCGCGAGCACAGGTTGGCGTGCTCTTCCGCCGTCGTCGGACAGCACCAATGAACTCTCCGAGGTTAAGGGTTGTGGCCCACGTTTTCCGCACTAGGCGCCAAGGAACACTAACGCCACGCTGTTTATATCGTTTTAGCGCCATAGTTGTTTTGTACGCACGTGTTAACGCGATAAAGAGCTTGCTTCGCAGAGATTTCGGTATCAGTGTCGGCAGGTGCAACCGAGTGGCGACATATATCTAAAAGAACAAGAAGTGGTGCGTGCCGTTTATTGCAATTATATCCCGAAGTCGCGCTGAGATAGGGAAGTAGCGTAGTTAAATTGAACCGCGTGTATTGTCGCCAATAAACTTACGCCTAGTTATTCGGTATACGTGAAAATTACTCTTACTTCCTTTTATGGTGTTACACGATGTGTAAACGCAAAACCCACGAGTGGAATTTTCTTTTTAGACATGATTCACCAACAGCATTTCGAAGGACATACGCAGTTTTCATACACGTATTTCATACACGTATTTCATACACGTATTTCATACACGTATTCATACACGTATTTCATATACGTATTGAAAGAAAGGAGTACCCTCCCGGCTCTTGTGTTCAAGGGTGCTGATGACTAATTCGTTCTAATTGAACATTCGCACTTTAGTGCCGTGACCCCTATTCACTCGGTTTCATCAAACTCGTTGCACGTCATTCACGATTTTAGTAAATAAACCTTTTTTACGTACCGTTACTGCGAATAATTTTAGGTCTTTACGTAGAAAAAAACGTAATCGTAAACCCAATTTTGTATCGTGACCATTTCGTTATATAGGTGTAATCTTAAAGAGACAGCAACAGAGCAGATTGGGTGAGAGATAAAAGGGGGTAAAGGATATCACGGTCGGTTAAATTCAAAACGAAATACGCATGGGCCGGGCATGCACGTAGTGCGTAGGCAGCATAACCATCGCCGGTCATTAAGAGTAACTGACTGGATTCCAAGAGAAGGCAAAAGCGTGTGAGGTAGACGGAAAATGAGATGGGCAGATAAGAAGTTTGTATAACCTGGCAGCAGAAAGCGTAGGACCGGGTCGACTGGTGGCACATGGCAGAGGCCTTTGTACTTTCAGCGGGCGAAGATAGGATGATCATGATATCGTGGTCTAATGCTCTTTGGCGGTCACTGGTCCTCGCGCCGTAAGGCCTTATACGTCATCATCAGCGACAGCATCTTGAGTTCGTGGGATGGCGACTACTACGTGAGCAAGCGCTATACTTCGATCAATATACCCAAAGAGAGTATATGCACTTATGCTTTTGCCAGCTTCCTCTTGGTTAGGGAAAGAACATTCTCGGAAGCGAACCTTTGTTCAGCTAGGCATGAAGGAAAATGCCGCGCTATAATGATCACTTCCTCGCGAAAGGGTGTGGCACCGAAGATCCCCGATCTCAGAGGCCACGCTACGCAGGAGTCCAGCTGACCCACACGAAATCGACGCCGACGCGCGTCAGTGTCGGTCCTATAGCGTTGTTGCGTAACGGGCGTCCATCGGCGCGCGGATGACGTCGGCTCTGAGCGGGCGCACGATACTGGAGTGTCGTCGTCGTCCGAACACGGAAAACGAGATCGGCACACCCGCGGTTCGCTTAGTTGCAGCGATGATGACGGTACGATGATGACGAGCAACTTCCGGAGCCCTGTGCCTTGCGTTCAACAGCGGAGCTACTGGGCCTCGGCACTTCTAAGAAGCTTCCACGTGCCGTCATGTATGTTCTGTTTGCATCGGTGGCGACACCCTTGAAAATGTTAAGCTAGCGATGCATCGTATCGGGTCAGGGGCGTGTACAGAGCGCGAAGCGGCCGGCGGCAGAAATCCAGTGCCAAGAAGCACAGGTCTGTCAAGGCTGGAAATGTAGCTGGAGTTCTCCGCGCAGATAAATCTTTTTTTGTTACATTATCTTGCTTGAGTATCGTTGTTTTGGTTGCATATTTTATGAATTTTGTTATGTTGAATAAATATTCGAATCGAAAACAACTTTTAGTCGTCACTGTTTGCGGCACGGAGTTTGGAGCCTACTATACCACACCCCCTAAGCCGAGAACCCTACCAAATGGGTGAGACCTGTGCTCATTGAAGAGGATGATTGAAATGTTACACCTGTCTGCGCACAAAAGCCGGATGACCCGAATCATAACGGAAGGAAAAAATGTCTAGTTATCTTACCAGCAGGCCTTCACTGAAGCGGTCTGTGATAATAAGCTCAAATAACTTACTACAAAGACGTGTTGTCATTCGGGTTGTAATGGTGTAGTAAAACTGTTGACTAAAACTATCTTCGTCTTTGTTGTTTTGTGGCACCTTCATTTCATCATGACTCTAGAAGAGACCAGAAATATTTTGTGAGCCTGATTGCTGTCGTGAAGAATTTTAATCCGGCTGAAAATAAAGCTGGCCACCATTCGAGTTACATAGCCACTAGACCACCGCGGCAGAGTGATAGTGTTCCCTTCGAAGAACGTTTGTGGCGGCTGGTGGGTTGTCTCAAGTGTTATTCATAAAATCATTCCCACTCCAGGAATTCCTTTTGACGCGCCCCCCTCCCTTCCCCTTGCCCCCCCCCAAAAAAGAGGTCAAAGGCTTGAAAATTTACGCAGTTCGTTCAGACAGCGCTGTCTTTGAGATGCGAATGATACCAAGAACTGAGACATGATAAAGTGCACTCTAGACATGACCACGCATGAGAAGCTCATTTCATGGCCTCGCATCGTCATTGTTTGTCTTTGTTCGCGCAGAGGGAGCGAAGATGTCTGCGTAGGTTCGGTGAAACGCTGTGGAGGTCAGCGAGACTTCTTGCAATGAGTGCGTTCGCAATAAGAGACAGCACAATTTTTTTTTCATCTGAGATATGACTTCTTTTGCTCTTGGAGCTAAGTAATAAATGAAGGTGCTTGGTGTGTCGGAGATAAATGCGCCCCGTTTTACGGCCGTCTCTAATTAGTTATAGATCAGATAGCGGCCCGTAGTGTCACTAGGACTTCTTCGGATCGTTAAAGTTTTTCGTACCGTACTTAGCGCATCTTCAGATTTCTTGATGTTTTATGTGAAGCCTTTCGCGACGCTCTGCATTCGCGCTCGTCTCGCACGAGCGTTTACAACGATGAAAGCCAAGAACAAGACGCGTGTAGTCACACGTATTGCTGACAGAACTTCTTGCACGGCGTTGCAGACCAAGGAGAGTGTTTTTTTAAAACAAGATATCTGGAGCGGAGATTATTGCCCAGGAATAAAGCCGTGCCTGTGCCAAGATGGTGGCTGCGGCTGCCATCTTACTAGTGGCATGATAAGCTATCAACGCTCAGTGATTAAAAATGGAGCGTTTCCCTCGAACGCCTATAGCGAGTTTAATGTTGAAACTTTTTCGGGTCACCTAGTGCTGCAAGTGCGTCTTAGTGTTACTAGCTTTTCTTAGTAAGCCTCTAATTGGAGGCAAAGTTCATTGGAGATTATTTTGTCGGGAGCTATATTTTGATGTATGTTAACTAGCAATTACACTAACTTATCAAAGCCACTTGATCTCTAAGTGGGCACTACGAGGAAAGAGCATGTTTGCGACAACTTTGGAGTGCAAAAGATGACAAACTTTTGCTGGCAAGGCATTGCGGAAGTTTCTATTCAGCAATTAAAAACAACCTCCTTGGTTCCACCTGATGTATAAAACAGAGTATGCATAGGAGTGGAGCTTACCTACTAAAAGGTCTCTGTATATAGCAGTATAACATACAGCACAAAAGACAGCCTGCAAGCCATTTCCAATCGCAGGTAGCATAGCAAAGCTGCAGTTACGGACGCGACGCGAACCATGGTAAATAGATGTTTAATACCACCAACTTCCAGCATCGTGCTTGGCTCACCCATAATGAGGAGAAAACAAAGAAGTCGTTAACGCTCGTGACGCTATTACACGTGAGGCCACGCAGCACGAGCGGAACGTGGCTTCAGAAAGCCGAAGGCAAGCTCAAGTCGTTCTGGCCGCCATTCGAGTCGGCGAGCACCGAAAGAGAGACCGTCTGGCGTCCGTCTTCAGGATCCGGTGATGAAGCTTCAGCAAGACGAGTCCCTGGGCAAGCAGGCGGAAGACACCTGCGCCATGACTTTTCCTGCTTCGGTACAGCGCTTCTTCAAAACCGACGAAAAGGAGAAACGCTGCTCGGGCACAGAACGGCCGTTTGACACATGCCCTTTCGCCACCAAGACGTTGAGGAAACAACCAACCAGCCAACCGTTCTACACTTTCCCTGGTGGTTTCAGTCACGACCATGACAGCGTTCCTTGGTACAACTCCGTGAACTGTTGCGGCATCGCTGGTGACTTCTGGAGCATTAACCATGCACTTGAAACGCCACGTCAGAGTTTCAACGCTTTCGTACCCGAAGACGCCGAAGAAGAACGTTGCAGAGCTCTGCGAGGGCACTTCATGCTGCCCTTTGGAACAGGCCGGCCTATCGGACGACGCTTTCTTTTCCACGGACGAAACTCGGGACCACGGAGACTCTTCGTAATTGAAGAAGGAAAGCGAGTGCTCGCTCGGCATCGTTCGATCCTTTCGTCGCGGCTGCCGACGCGCCCATTGCCAGCCCTACATGCAGCGGTCGAGGTTCCGAGACTCCTGGTGTGGCAACGAAGATCCCCGAAGGCGGAGGCCGTGCTACACAGAAGTCCAGCTCGCCTACCCGAAATCGACGCCGACGTACGTCGATGTCGGTCATGGCGTTGTCGCATAACGGGCGTCCATCGGCGCATGGATGACGTCGGCTCTGACGTTGTGCATGAGACGGGAGTGTCGTCATCGTCGTCGCCGTCGTCGTCCGAACACGGGGAGCGAGATTGGCACACCCGCGGTCGCGGTTCGCTTAGTGCCAGCGATGATGACGGTACGATGATGACGAACAACTTCCGGAGTCTTCTTTGCCTTGCGCTCAACAGCGGAGCTGCTTTGCCTCGCACCTCTAAGAAGCTTCAACGTGCCGTCGTGTAAGCCTTGTTCGCGTCGGTGGTGACACCCGTAAAAGTATTAAACTAGCGATGCATCGCAGCGGGACATGGGCGCGCACAGAGTGCGAAGTGGCCGGCGGCAGAAATACAGTGCCAAGGAGCACAAGTGGTTCAAGGCCGGAAAGGCAGCTAGAGTTCTCCGCACAGATAATTCTCTTTTTGTCACAATATCTTGCTTTAGTATCGTTGTTTTGGTTGCATATTTTATGAATTTTGTTATGTTGAATAAATATTCGAATCGAAAACAACGTTTAGTCGTCACTGTTTGCGGCACGGAGTTTGGAACCTACTATACCACACCCCCTAAGCCGAGACCCTACCAAATGGGGTGAGACATGTGCTTGTTGGAGAGAACGATTGAAATGTCAAACCTATCGGTGCACAAAAGTTGGACGACCCGAATCGTAACGAAAAAAAATTCTACTTATCTTACCAGCAGGCCTTGACTAAAGCTGTCGGAGATGATAGTCTCAAATAACTTGTAACTAAATTATCAGTGTTGCCATTTGGGTTATAGTTGTTACAGTTTATGGTATAGTGAAACTGTTGACTAAAACTATCATCATCTGTGTTGTTTTGTGGCACCTTCAGTTCATCAAGACCCCCAAGAAAAGTTTTTTTAGCAGCTTGACTGTTGTCGTGAAGAATTTTATTGCCACAGTAGCATAATTTTCCCTCCAGCAATCTACCTGGAGGAGATGAATGACCTCAAAATTAACGAAGTTTATTCAGACGACGCCATTGTTGAGACGTGAGTTCAGACAAGGGGTTGAGAAAGAATAAATGGTTTATTTGATTTCCTGCGAGAATAGATCGGTAAGTAGGGTCCTAAGTGAGGGATCTCATTGGCGCGGGCCACTGTCTTAGCACATTTCACGAGGGCTTTTTGGTGTCTTCAGATTCGAGGTCGACAGAGCTGCTATACACCCTCCCATGTTGTTTCGTGTCCTGGGCTGCAATGGGGGAGGATTGAGGCGCGACCACATACGATAATGCCATTTCACGGCCTTTCGTTCCCACTCTTGCTTTTTCAGAAGAAAAGGCAGAAGTGGCAATTGCGTCGTCAGTTTTGAATCGGTACTTTTCAATTTGTTTACCTGTTTTGGCCTCTATTTTTCAAGCGGAATCGCTTGCAATTGTTTTAACATTACGCAAAGTACACTTACCAATTGCAGAATATGTCATTCTGTCAGACTGTCTATCTGTTCATTAACTGCATCTAATATGTCGAATGCCTTAGGTGTTTTGTACTTTCCCAACAGATTTATGTCTCATTCGATTGGGGTGGGTACCAGATGACAGAAGTTTAACCCTCAATGAGATGCAGGCTTGCAGTGGCATCACTTCATGGTCTCATACTTTCTATATTGCCGACGCTGGAATTTTTTCTGCGGCACGATGTGGAAAAATCGCCTTATCGGATAAGTTTGCTGAGTCTTGTTTGGCAACATCTGATTTTTTTTTATCTCAAGTATGCTTAGAAAAATCGATGGTGCCCTTCTAGAACGGGAGAAATATCAGTTACAAAACTACGATTCCGAGTTCCATGCACTGAACTTTTACCTGCACAGGTCTGTTTTGCTGCAGTCACCCTTATGCCTCCACCACAAAAAAAAAAAAATGAATCTCTGCACTATTTCCTTTTATCATGCGTATTATTTACAAATCAAAGAAAAGTATTGTTAAAAGAACCTCTCCATAGGATAGCTATAAATTTATCTCTTCCGGTGGTACTTTCATTTGGAGCAACTGAAAAGGGCTTTTACTGCATGAACGTTTTCGAAGCCGCATGCGATTTCCCTTAAAAAAAACAAGACGGAGAGAATGCTAAGCTTAGGCATTAATTATGTTTCTTTCGGCCCTACTAGGAAGAGGGAATAACCTTGATCAAAGTACAACGAGTTGGTGGGTCGGGCCAATGGCCTCGTCCATGTTACGGCCAGAAGTCTGTATTTTGGCGGCATCTTCAGCCCGCTCGACGGCCCACGTCTTATCTTCGAGAGCGGTGTTGACTGGCGAATTCCCCTATGAATTTCATTTTATTGCGATAGCAATCATATGGACACTCTCAGCTCGAATTCGCCATCGGCGTCGATGTCATGCACCCTGTATGTGTACGTATTTATACATATGAAAACGCAAGAACAAATTGGCCCCGTATATCTGCGTGTTACACTGAAAATGTCGCCGAAAGACGATAGTCTTGCGTCTGGAGAGAGTGAAAAAAAAAACGTTTTTATAATGTTCTGCGCGAGAAAATCGGTGAATGGTTTTCTGGAGGCACTGCGTTAGAGTGCCTCGAGCGTGCAGCGGAGGCGAACGAGCGCATCTATTCACGTTCATCTATGCGACGGCTGCATTTACCATGGAGGCAGAAATGTTGAAGGCCCGTGTGCTCAGATTTGGGTGCACGTTAAAAAACCCAGGGGGTCAAAATTTCCGGAGCCTTCCACTACGGCGTCTCTCATAATCATATGGTGGTTTTGGGACGTTAAACCCCACATATTAATCAATCAACGTTCATCTGGCAGTTATCTTGGAAAACGAAGCGCGCGTGCACTGCGTGCCCGTCTCGGAGGTGATAAGGTGTAAAACGCAAAGTGACGGGTAGGGGCCACCACAGTGTCGTCTTAGCAGAGAGTTGGAGACACTTGCCTTTTCGTGCAAGCATTGCCTGGTCTGCGGACGTGATAAAAGATATGTTCCCTACGATTACTTATGTGTGCCTTTTCTATTAAGAGACACACATACAAAATATGGACATATTGTTATGGTGCCTCATATATGCGCAATAATTGCTTTTTAATTGACAATCGCACAAGTATGAACGCTGAATCTTGAGCAATATTGGTGGGCGCTGTCGATGGGGTCAGCCGTTTGTAGTATCGTTTGACCACTTTGGTGCTGGTTAGGGTACCGATAAGGGCGGACAAACAGAAATTGTACAGACAGACAGACAGACAGACAGACAGACAGACAGACGGACAGACAGACGGACAGACAGACAGGCAGACAGGCAGACGGACAGACGGACGGACAGACGGACGGACAGACGGACGGACAGACGGACAGACGGACGGACAGACGGACGGACAGACAGACAGACAGACAGACAGACAGACAGACAGACCAAACTTTTTTTGCGTCGAAGGTCCCCAAAAGACTATAGTTTTAAAGAATTACAGAAAAAAAGACTCCGGCACGCGAAATCTGTCGAGAAACCTTCGGCTCGTGAATGCGAAGCATTAACCACTGAGCCACCGAGATGTACCTCCTTCATCTTTCAGACGGCAAACTAATCATATTGATACGTGTATGGAATTGTCGCCTCGACACAGCTGAATTGGCACCCAAACGAAGAAGACGACAACGTGGTTGTTGTGGGTTGCACTCTCAAGCTTCTCCCGGTTGCCTGCTTGACTGTGCGCTCTCGAAGCCGTTAGCAAGACGAGCTCTCGGTGAATAAATCTTCCCCGTAACATCTTTTGGTGGAGGTGCGGGGTAAAGTATAAACGTTTTTCTTGGTGATCCGATTCAGGTGGCGATAGTCGACGCAAAAGCGCCAGGTGTTGTCCTTCTTTTTAACTAAGACCACAGGGGATGCCCAAGGACTCGATGAAGGCTCAATGACGTCTTTACTCAGCATTTTCTCGACCTCCGTCTGTATAACTTGGCGCTCAGCATGTGACACGCGATAAGGGCGTTCGTGGAGTGGACTGGCGTCGCCGGTGTCGATGCGGTGGGTTACGGCACTTGTGCGGCCCAGGGGACGGTCGTCGACGTCAAAGATATCCAGGTAAGAAAATAGAACACCCCGGAGCGCTGCAACTTGGGAAGGTAAGAGTTCACTGGATATCATTTTGTCGAGGAACGCCTTATATTGCGACGTGATTACAGGTTTCGCCGTGGTCTTAGTGTCAGGGGTGAAAGAACAAATCGAACATTCATCAAGGGTGGAAAGATCGGCTAAAGTGATGCCTTGGGGAAGAACTTGGGTCGAAGTTGAGAAGTTCAGAACTGGAAGTAGCACCGTGTTGTTAACAACAACCACTATAGTATGTGGTAGTGCGATGTGGTGCGTAAGGGTCAAATCAATGAGGGGAGCCACCAGATAGTCTCCATCAGGAACGGACGGGAAGGGTGACAGAGGAATGTGTATAGCAGCCTGGGGTGGTAGCCGTAGAGACTCCACGGATCGTAGCCGAGTGCGACTTGGAGGAGTGAAATTGGTGCACAAAGGCAATTTGAGCCGTAAGATACCGGTAGAACAATCGATGAGGGCAGAGTGGGCGGTTAGGAAGTCAATTCCAAGGATGACGTCATGTGGGCAAGCATCGAGGACTGCGAAGAGAACGGAAGTGTCGTGGCCAGCAACAGTAACGCAGGCAGTGCACATACCAAGCACCGATGTTCGACTTCCGTTGGCAACTCGAACAGTAGAGAACATAGCCGGTGTGATAACCTCTTTCAAGCGAGATCGAAGTGTAGAACTCATATTTCTTATTTTGTTATCGCACTAGAATTGCGATACTTCGGTGTGTTGTGTATATTACTGTAAATTTCTACAGCATGCATATCTGCCGTCTGCTGCTGACGTTTGAATTGGGCTGACGGGCCTGTCAAGCTGCTTGTATGCAGCTTTTGTCGTCAGCCTTTCAATGTATTCACGATAAATAAATAAAGAATACCTCACCTCAAAAAAAAAACAGATACTTGGGCACCAGTGTCAATTAGAGCAGGAACGGCGTGGTAATCAACGAACACCCGAAGTAAATTGCGTCTTGAATTTCTAGCCGGTTGAGGGTTTTCGTTCCAAGTCGTCAACGCAGCGCCACCTCCAGGATCTTCACTCGTCAGTTTCCCGGGGAATGGGCAGAATAAGCCGGTGACGGAGAGCGGCGGCGTTGAGGGGAGCGTGACGGCCGCGCCTGAGGTGACGGCGAGCGGCTAGACCAGTTTCTTTGGGCGACGACGTCAGCGTAGGACGGTTCGGAGCGTTGAGATGAACGGCGAGCTGAAGGGTTCTGAATATGGTCATCCGGAAAGCCGGGTTGCGAATAGCGTCCACGGTCCTGACGGTGGTCGATATTAGGAAAGCTTGACCGTAAATACCACCTGTTGCGGCAATGACGGGAGATGTGCCCAACTCGAGAGCAAGAAAAGCAGATGGGTCGATCATCGTGCGTGCGCCACTCAGATGGATTTCGGTAGCGTGGTGGAAACCGAGGATTCGCAGCTGCCGCAGCGACAAGTGGAGCTGAGTGGTGGTCAGCGTTGTGGACGGGAGTACTCATGGGCTGTGGCATAAGTCTGGCGGGCTGGGGAACCTGGACGCTTAGGTTAGCAAACTCCTGACATACGACGGCTTGAATAAGCGAGACTGTTGCCCAGTTGTCTTGCGCAGGGGGCTGATAGGAAGTGGGTGCCATGGCTTCCAGCTCCTGGCGAACAATCCTTGCAATATTGGCAGGAGGCGCAAGTGAACGGGCACTGCAGAATTCTCGCAAGACGAAGTCGCAGCAGTGTTTGGTAGTCTCGTAATGTGGTGGGCTATTCGCCTGCTTTTAGCATGTTCAAATCGTCGGCATTCATATATGATGGAGTCGACAGTGGCGCAGTTCTTGCACATTAGTATGTTGAAAGCATCATCAGCAATGCCTTTCAACACGTTGCTGATCTTGTCCGCCTCGGACATGCTTTTTTCAGTCTTCCGACACAGTGCCAGTACGTCTTGAATGTACGTGACGTACGACTCCGTCGATGATTGAACACGTGACGCGAGTTCCTGCCTGGCTGCCATCTGACGAGCAACTGACCGACCGAACAAATCGCGAAGCTTTTGCTTGCATGTGTCCCCGCTGGTTAGTTCTTCTTCATGCGTCTCATACCAGGCGCGTGCCGTACTCCGTAGGTAGAAAAGAATATTAGCCAGCATAAGCGTTTCGTCCCACCTGTAGTGCTTGCTGACGCGCTCGAATATTGCGAGCCATTCTTCGACGCCCGTGCTGTCCGTCCCGGAAAACGTGCCAGGGTCGAGAAGATGGGGGGGGGGGGGGGGCACAGGTGATGGAGCCAGCGCGGATGGCGAGGCCTGAGTGCCGGTTTCAGGCATCGCGGCTCGACAAAGCTGGCGTCCACTGCGGAGTTCCAGAGCCGGGTTGTGTGAAGACCCCGCACTTTCCTCCAAAAGATGTCACGGGGAAGATTTATTCACCGAGAGCTGGTCTTGCTAACGGCTTAGCCTGAATCGATTGATCCACCCAGTTGATCCACCTAGCTCCACTGATTTGGAATCCGATGCCTGCGTTTTAGCCATCACTGACTTTCTGAACGTGGCCGACGAACAGCGCCGAGATCCATCGATGCTCACCATCATTGACCACCTTCAATCGCGTTATGCTGAACCTTCTCTTAGCAGATACCTACTTCAAGACAACGTTTTGTACGCCGCAGCTTACACCCCGACGGCGCGGAACTTTTACTGGTCGTACCGTATCACCTGCGAAAGGCTGTTCTGCGACAATTCCACGACGCTCAAACTTCTGGACATCTAGGAGTCTCCAGAACTTACGACCGCATTCGACGACGAGTATTCTAAAGGGCCTCTTCCGCTCTGTTCGCCGTTACGTCGCATCATGCGACCTCTGCCAGCGCCGAAAGAAGCCTACGACTCCCCCTGCCGGTCTTCTTCAACCTATTGAAGTTCCAGCCGAGCCATTTTATCAAGTGGGGTTGGACTTGCTAGATTATCTTACCATCTTACTTCTACAACTGGAAATAAATGGATTGCAGTGGCCACAGACTATGCCACTCGGTATGCAATCACTCGAGCGCTACCAACCAGCTGCGCAACCGACGTTGCCGACTTCCAGCTTTACGACTCATTCTCCAGCATGGCTCTCCGTCTCACCAGCTCACAGACCGTGGTCGCTACTTTCTATCTCGTGTGGTTGATGATCTACTCCGATCATGTGCTACCTGTCACAACTTCACCACATCTTACCACCCTCAGAAATGGCCTTACGGAGCGCCTAAACCGCACATTGACAGACATGCTGGCCATGTACGTATCTACCGACCACACTGATTGGGAGATAGCTCTTCCGATTGTAACCTTCACCTATAACTCGTCGCGTCATGAAACTGCGGGTCACTCCCCTTTTTATCTACTCTTCGGACGTCATCCCTTACTGCCCTTCGACACACTGCTTTCATCAGACCACCCATCCTCCACTTCGTACGCTCAGTATGCGATCACCCGGGCCCTCACGGCATGCGCGGTAGCACACGCTCGTTTATCGTCGTCGCAGACAGCACAGAAGTCCCTTTATGACCGTCGACATAGAGATGCCGTTTTTTCTGCGGGATCTATTGTTCTCCTGTGGCTCCCATCTCGACGTGTTGGCCTCTGCGAGAAACTACTATCGCGATACACTGGGCTATACCGAGTCATTCGTCAGGTCACACCTGTGACCTACGAGATTGCCGCTACCACAAACTCATCAGCTGCTTCACTCAGAACGGAAGTAGTCCACGTTTCTCGTCTCAAGCCCTACAACGCCGACTCGCTCATTTAACAGGCACCGAGATGGTGCCTTACGGGCTGGGGTGATGATACGTGAATGGAACTGTCGCCTCGACACAGGTGAATTGGCACCCAAACGAAGAAGACGACAACGTGGTTGTTGTGGGTTGCACTCTCGAGCTTCTACCGTTGGCCTCCTTGACTGTGCGCTCTCTAAGCCGTTAGCAAGACCAGCTCTCGGTGAATAAATCTTCCCCGTAACAATATCTACCACTCACCGCGGTTGGTGGGCGTCTCGCGGGAGAACTATTTCGTGTTTTCAGCATTATCAGCAAAATGGTGCAGTGAGCGCGCGGCGGCTTTCATCTTTCACGCGTTCTTTGGCCCGGGTAGAGAATAAGGGGGTGTTGCTCAATTCCGCGCTCTTATCTTGCAGTGAAGAGAATCGTACGTCCTGGCTGGCCTTTGAGTTTCGTCGGAATGATTGTGTTGTTGTTACTGGGCGAACAAAGGTCACTGCAATTGTTGCACAGCCTCCGTTTGCGAAAAGGGTGCGCTTTTCAGACACAGCGAAGTCACAACTGAGACGCTTATTCAGGTTTACCTGTACCTGTGAGTACGTTTCGTGCGTTCTTAGTGCGTGAGAAACGCTGGGAACGTTTCGATCTACTTGCCAGTCTGCGCGTGACTTTCCGATTGGTTGCTCTGGCATTCATCGCGTCACTTTTTTTTCTTTCCATTGTTTATTATACTTTTCCTTCTTTTACTAATGCCATCATTTTTAAACCAATAATTTTTAAACATATTTGCCTCGTATAACTATCTTATTGCTCAAATAAGATAGGTATACGCTAAATAGATAAATAGTCTAAACAGATAGTTTTAAAGTGCTAAATAGATAGTTAAAGTGTGTTTGATGGTCGATCCCCCTCGGAAGGTGGCGCAAGGACTCTTAGGAGGAACCAACCAACCATCTCACGGCACAACTCACTCGTTGTGTTTGAGGCACCCGTAATCCGGAAAAGATGAAAAGGAGAACGATGACGCTTCTGCGCGTGAAGGCACGTGCCACGAGCATAACGACGCTTCGCGAAGCAGAACGCAAGCTTGTGTTCTGTGGGAGTTGGCGAGCGTCAGAAGAGGAAGTCGCGGTCAGAAGAGAGACCGTCAACGGTCCCCATTTGGGATATCGTGATGCAGCTCCAAGAAGACGAGTACCTATGTAAGGAGTCACAAGACACAAAGGAAGACACCTGTACCATGACTTTTCCTTCTTCAGCGCAGCGCTGCTTCGAAACCGAAGAAAAAGAGCAGCGTTGCTCGGGCGTGGAACGGCCGTTGAGAGCCACAACAGAGAAAGAAGCCAGCAAGCGAGCAAACGCTATCCACGGCTGCTCTAGTTACGACCACGACAGCGTTTCCTGGTACGACTCCGTCGACTACATCGGCGCTGCCAGTGACTTCTGGAGTATCAACTATGCACTGGAAACGACACGTCAGAGTTCCGATGCTTCCGTAACCGAAGACACCGAAGACAAACGCCACAGAGCTCTGCGAGGGCACTTGATTTTGCCATTCTTAAATGGCTCGCCTACCCGACGATGCTTTCCTTTCCACGGACCTGTCTCGCGACCACGTGGACTCTCGGAATTGTAGATGGCAAGCGGATACTCGCTCGGCATTGTTCCATCACCTCGTCGCGGCTGCCAACGCGCCCATTACCAGCCTTACATGCGGCGAGACTCCAAGACTCATGGTGTGGTACCGAAGATCCCCGATCTCAGAGGCGACGCTACATAGGAGTCCAGATCACCCACCCGAAGTCGACGCCGACGCGCGTCGGTGTCGGTCATAGCGTTGTCGCGTAACGGGCGTCCATCGGCGCGCGGATGACGTCGGCTCTTACCTGGCGCACGACGCGGGAGTGTCGTCGTCGTCGTCCGAACACGCGAAGCGAGATTGGCACACCCGCGGTTCGCGTAGTTGCAGCGATGACGACAGTACGGTAATTACGAACAACTTCCTGAGTCTTGTTTGCCTTGCCTTCAACAGCGAGGCTACTATGCCTCAACACTTCTAAGAAGCTTCCATGTGCCGTCGTGTATGTCTTGATCGCGTTGGTGATGACAGCCGTGAAAGTGTGAAACTAGCGATGCATCGCAGCGGGACATGGGCGCGCACATGTCCCGCTGCGATGCGGCCGGCGGCCGAAATCCAGTGCCAAGGAGCACAAGTCGTTCAAGGCTGAAAATGCAGCTGGAGTTCTTAACGCAGATAATTCTTTTTTTGTTACATTATCTTGCTTTAGTATCTTTATTTTGGTTGCATATTTTATGAAGTTTGTTATGTTGAATAAATATTCGAATCGAAAACAACTTTTAGTCGTCACTGTTTGCGGCACGGAGTTTGGAACCTAATATACCACACCCCCTAAGCCGAGAACTCTACCTAATGGATGAGACCTGTGCTCGTTGGAGAGAACGATTGAAATTTTAAACCTATCGGTGCACAAAAGTTGGATGAGCCGTATCTAACAGAAAAAAAATTCTAATTATCTTACCAGTAGGGCTTGAATGAAGCGGTCTGCGATGATAGGCTCAAAAAACTTGTTACTGCATAGAAGTGTTGCCATTTGGGTTGTTGTAGTTGTGAAGTGAAACTGTCGACTAGACCTATCTTTCTCTATGTTTCGTTGCACCTTCATTTCATCAGAGGGGACAAGAAATATTTTTGTGAGCTTGACTGCTGTCGTGAAGAATTTTAATCCGGCTGAAGATAAAGTTGGCCACCATTCGACTTACATAGCCACTAGATCACCACGGCAGAATGAAAACGTTCCCTTCGAAGAACGTTCGGGGCGGCGAGTGGGTTGTCTGAAGTGTTATTCATAGAATAATCCCTACTCCAGTAATTCCTTTTCACGCCCCCCCCCCAAAAAAAAAATAAAAGACGTCAAAGGTTTGAAAATTTACGCAGTTTGTTAAGACAGCGCTATATTTGAGATGGGATCGATACCAAGAACTGAGACATGATAGATTACACTCTAGACATGACCACATATGAGAGTCTCATTTCAGGTCCTCGCATCGTCATTGTTTGTCTTCGTTCGCGCAGAGCGAGCGAAGACGTCTGCGTAGGTTAGGTGCAACACTGTGGAGGCCAGCCAGGCTTCTTGCAATGAATGCGTTCGATATAAGAAATTGTACAATTATTGTTATTGTTATAGCGAAATGGGACTAGAGGAGAAAGAAACCATTGCACTCGTTCATGCATTTGTGATCAGCCGAGTTACGTACGCGCTACCGTACCAGACAATGACAAACCAGGAGACAAAGCAAATAAACACAATAATAAGGAAAGCATTCAAAGCAGCATTGGGGATTCCGGAAAATGCCAAAACCGAGAGGGTAAAGAAATTGGGCATATACAATACCTTTGAGGAGTATGCGAATGCGGTGCTTTTATCTCAAAAGGAAAGGCTCAATTCAAGCTATCATGGGAGAAGAATTCTGGAAAAGATGGGATATACATTGCGACCGTTATATTGTGACGAGGAAACGGTGCTAATAGATGCGGAAAAACGCACACATTTAACTGTAGCGCCTATTCCCAGAAATATGCATCCGACGTATCACGCAGAAAGGAGGAAAGCGAGAGCAGACTCCTTACGCAAAGCATTTCAGAATAGCTCAGAAGCCGTCTTTACAGACGTAAGTAAAGCGAGCAGAGGGTCACATGTAGTGGCAATTGTAGCACAAAATCACACCACAATGGCGTCGGTTAAAACTTGTTTCACACGAGTGGCAGAGGCGGCAGCAATAGCCATAGCCATATCCAACGCAGAAATCAGGGGAGAATCAGTGGTTGTGCTCTCCGATTCACAGGCGGCATGCCGAATGTTTCTCCGAGGAACGCTACCTAAAATAGCGTATAAATTTTTAAATAAACCCATAACAGGAGACCATCACATTATATGGTGTCCTGCTCACGAAGGTTTGGAGGGGAACGTCGTGGCAGACCGTATAGCTCGAGGCATCACCAACCGAGCGACGGCAGGCCACGACGTTGAACCTCTTTCCAATTCGCGTGACATCCTCCTCCAACAAAGGAAGCAACGAAAGGAATATGGGCTTCCACATAAGGACTTGGATAGCCAGCAAAGCAGGGATTGGAGACGCATACAAACCAATAGCTTTCCCAATTTGTACCATCTAAGTATAATATATCCCGCAAGATATAAAGACACCTGTCCGTGGTGTTCACAAGTACCAACACTCAGCCACATAACATGGGAGTGCACCCAGAGGCCCACACACATCGACAGCCCACACATCACGAAGCAACCACACATGTTTCACAGGCAGTGGGAGGCATGGCTTGCGGACGAGGACAAGCAGAGCCAAATAGCTTTGCTTGACCAGGTCCAGCGAGCCGCTCGTGCCAGCGGAGGCCTGGACTGAGGGCCCGACCAAACTGCCTGCATTTCAAAAATTTTTTTTTTCTCTCTGAATAAAGTTTCTTCCTCCTCCTCCTCCAGGCTCCTTGCAATGAATGCGTTCGCAATAAGAGACAGCACGATGCTTTTTTCATCTGAGACATGACTTCATTTCTTCTTGGAGCTAAGTAATAAATGAATGCGCTTGGTGTATCGGAGGTAAATACGCCCCGTTGTACGGCTGGTTATGATTAGTTTTGACCAGTTAGTGGCCCGCGGTGTCGCCGGCACTTCTTCGGATCGTTAAAGTTCTTCGTACCGTACTTAGCGTATCTTTCTTCAGATTTCTTGATGTTTTATGTGAAGGCTTTCGCGACGCGTAGCGTTTGTGCTCGTCTCGCACGACTGTTTACAACGATGAAAGCCAAAAACGAGACGCGTGTAGTCACACATATTGCCGACCAAACTTCTTCCACAACGTTGCAGCCCAAGGATAGTTTTTTTAACAAGATATCTGGAGTGGAAATTATTGCCCAGGAACGAAGCCGTGCCTATGGCAAGAAGGCGGCTGTGGCTGCCATCTTACTAGGAGCATTATAAACTATCAGCGTTCAGCGATTCAAAATGAAACGTTTCCCTCGAACGCCAAACGGTTTAATGTAGAAACTTTTTCGGGTCACTAAATGCTGCAAGTGTGTCTTAGAGTGTTACTAGTTTTTCTTAGTAAGCCTCTGATCGGAGGCAAAGTTCATTGGACATTCAGTCTCCTATACTCGTTTCAGCGTGTTATTTCGTCGGGAGCTATCTTTTGATGTATTATACCGTTGCATTTGAACTAACATATAAAAGCCACTTGATCTCCAAGTGGGCACTACCCGAAAGACCATGTTTCCGACAACTTTGGAGGGCAACACCTGACATAACTTTTACTGGCAAGACATTGCGGGAGCTTTCATTCAGAATTTTTTTAAACTTCCTTGGTTCCACCTGATATAGAAAACAGAGTATGTATAGTAGTGGAGCTTACCTACTAAGAGATCCCTGTATATAGACACCTAAAATACAGCATAATGGCAGCCTGCCAGCCATTTCCAATTGCAGGCAGCATAGCAAAGCTGTTACGGGCGCGCAACAAAATATGGTAAATAGATGTTTATTACCACTAATCTCTAGCATCGTGTTTTACCCACCCATAATGAGGAGAAAACAAAGAAGACGTTAACGCTCGTGACGGTATTGTACGTGAGGGCACGCAGCACGAGCAGAACGTGACTTCACAAAGCCGTGGCAAGCCCACGTCGATGTCTTTCTCATCACCCGGCCAAGGGCACTCCCCTTGGCTGGCCTCACTAGCGGTCAAGGATTGGCCGCTCAATACCTTGCTACGCAGTGGAGATAGCTACGTCCCTGTAGCTCTAATTCCTACAAATGGGGGTTTCATTCCAATGAAGAATCCGAAGGTGATACAAGTGGAGCTTCAGAAAGCCTCGTCGCTTTTCCAGAAGATTACGCAGGTCCGCCAGTTCGGTCGAGGGGGTATCCTGTGCTGCTCTGCAGACCATGATTGCGTCCGAGAGCTTCTGAATTGCACTGAATTTGCTGCACAGCCGGTGAGCCCGTTTATTCCAGCTCATCTTGCATGTACGAAGGGCATAGTCCGTGGGGTGGATACGAGTCTGACACCTCAAGAAATTCTTGACTTATTTGGTGTAGCTGGGGCAGTTTCAGTCTATCGATGCACCCGAACGACTGATAAAACAAAATCGCCTACTGAGTCAGTTATAGTACCTTTTGCAGGAAGAGTTAGGCCAACAGAAATTAAGGCATGGCCACTAATCTACAAAGTAGAACCACTTTCCCCGAAAACTTTGCAGTGCTCAAAATGTTGGCGATTCTGCCACAGCATGAAAGGATGCAGATCACAGGCTAGATGTCGTCTGTGCGGAGAGAGTCATGACAGCAGCGATTGCAAATCCGATGACCGAAAGTGCTGCTTGTGTAATGGAGCGCACCCTGCAGACTCTGCTGAATGTGGTGCAAAGAAAGAGAAATGGGTGTTCTAGAAATCATAGAACGCAGGCGTTGCTCTAGGAGGGAGGCGGTAGCAGAAATGCATGAAAGATCGAAAGGTTACGCAGGAAACATCCCAGCACTCAGCGGCACTGGATGCATCGCTTGCAAACTCGATAACTGAGGCTATTGAAAGGTCCACTGAAAAGGCAATGCAGCGTCTGGCAGCTACTCTTTTTGAAGCCTTGGCTGATATGTTAACTCAACAGCTGACACAAATCATTGGTACAGTTTCTGTGCAAAATCGGATTCGCACGCTCTGTTGATTTCAAGGGGTACAGAGGAGGAAAATCAGACAGTCAATCATAGATCTATCTCTCCGAAAGCAGGACCTTCAAAAATAGAGTTCAGGCTGAGTCAGAATCTGTGACAGATGATTCAGGAGACTTTACAGATATGAACACAGAATCTCTAAGAACTTTGAAACGTAACAGATCTCCCTCTTCTAAAAAGTCTTCTCAGAACCCAAAATCCAAGAAATACTTGTCAAAAAAAGACTTCTTTGAGAACCTTTCAAAAAATGATTTCTTGAAAAAAGATATTCTGGATCAGGCAGTTTCTTCTGCCGGTACAGCCTCAAAATAGGTTCCCTAAAAACTCTGCAGTGGAACTGCCGGTCTATTTAGTCGGCAACTACAGATTTACAATACATTTCTTCGCAAATTTTTTCCGACATAATTGCCATTCAGGAAACCTGGCTTGGTAACGGTAAAAAATTTTACATGAAAAATTATCGATTAGTACGGCTGAATCAGCAGGGTAGAGGTGGCGGTCTGGCTTTCTTAATATCAACTAAATTTAGCCACAGAGCCAAGATATCGTATCAGTGTATGGATATGAATTACGAAATTCTGGTGTTATACATAACACTACCAGACTGGTCGCCTTTCTGTTTTGCAAATGTATACATTCCTGCAGGAGTTCAAGACACGAGATGCCTCGATATTATGGTAGCTTCATGCAGAAAAGAAATAGTACTGTGTGGTGATTTCAATTCACACCATGTGTCTTGGGGCTTCAAAGCTGATGTATGCGGAAGACGTTTGTGGGAATGGACGCTTGATAATAACTTCTTCTGCTTTAACTCACATAATGCTACATTTGTAAGAGGTAACTCTAAATTGACTATTGATTTAACATTTTCCAGCTCCACTTTAAGCATATCCTCGTGGAATATATTAGATTGGGCTACAAACAGCGACCACCTTCCCATCACGTTTGAATTTAAGTTCCCGAGGTTTAGTTTGGCAGGGAAACTTGGCTCATTCGTAAATTATGCTAAATTACAAAAAGACTTAATATATACGTTAACTTTTCACGAGGAAATGCAGGAAGGCCCTAGGGCTATGAGTCTATGTGCGGTGTTGAAACGATCACTAAAAAATTCAACGTTTACTGTAAACTCTAACACAGCGGGATCTTTTAGCCCGTGGTGGAATCAAGAATGTGTCAGGGGGTATAAAAAGCGAAAAGCAGCTTGGAAAAAGCTGGTAATTAACCAATGCCCCAAAAGTTGGAGTGATTATAAATTCATGGCCGCCGATTTTAAGCGTGTAGTGCGCAAAGCAAAAGAAGACTATGATATGAATAAATTTCATTATCTGTCTAAGTCTAAAAATAAGAAAATGCTTTTCAGGTTTTTACGTGCTAGAAAAATCATTCCACAGACAGAAAGCAGTCATTCCACCATTATGTCTCCTCGAGAACTCTCTGAATTCTCGGAAAATATTGCTAAAGGCTTGCAAACCAGGTTTACGACAATTATGTCAAAGTCCATGGTGAAATTAAGGGTGGAATGTGATTTCCAGGAGGTATCTTTAGCTGAATTGGCGGATGTGATGAAGAGCTTACCGCCCGCTGCTCCTGGACCTGATAGGGTGACCTCTACAATGATTAAAGTGTTATACGAAATATCGCCACAGGAAATCCGTGATATAGTTAATTATTCACTGAAAAATTCTTGGATTCCGGCCGATTGGAAGCTTTCCAAAATAATTCCGATACTTAAGAAACAGGAAATGTAGTTTACTCTGGATAACATAAGGCCTATTTCATTGACATCTAACCTGGTTAAGCTTGTAGAGAGAGTCTTAAATGCCCGTATAATAAACTACATCAGTGAACATACAATACTAAACCCCAGACAAATTGGCTTTAGATCGGGATACTCCATTTGGTGTGCACATGTGGATTTGGAAAGTCGCATACAGCTGGCTCGGCATCGTCGCGAATACTGTGTACTAGTCACTCTAGACTTAGCTAAAGCGTACGACAAAGTGGAATATCCTATCCTAATCCAGCAGATGCAAGACCATCGCTTTCCAAAATATATAACAGCATGGATTACAGAGTTTGTGAAAGACAGAGAATTTTATTGCTTCTTGAATGAATGCTCTTCTAAAAATATAAGCAGACACGAGGTGTACCTCAGGGCTCAGTATTATCACCGGTGTTATTCAACATATTACTAACTTCCATTCCAACTCATCAGGATATCGAAATTTACGTATATGCAGATGATATTGCTTTCTTCGCAACAAACAATGATCTGCACTCATTGTATCAGGCATTACAGAATTACATGAACATGCTAGAAGGATGGCTTGACAATATTCATATGTCATTGAACGTCAGAAAAAGCGCACTTCTGCCATTCTCTTTTAAGGATCGTGTCAACAATTCTCTGATGTATCGTACCGAGCTCATTCACCAGGTCGATTTCCTGAAATACCTAGGCATCGTATATAATAGGATGCTAAATTGGAAAAGCCATATAGACGAGGTTGGCTGTAAAGCGTCACGTGTCTTGGGGTGGTTACGCAAATTGGGAAACAGAAAAAGATTGCCTAGGAGTTCATTGATAATGATTTACAATATGTATGTAAGGCCTATTATGGAATTCGGGTGTGTATAATTTTCAGGCAGCGCGGCTTACAAGATGAGACAATTAATATTATTGGAAAGAGAAGCTTTGCGCTTGTGTCCTGGACTCCCAAAATTTGTGGCAAATAATGTTTTGTATGTGGAAGTGCGCCTTCCACCTTTGTTAACTCGGTTCAGAATACTTACAGTTCAAACTTTCTTAAAAATATACAATTCGCCTCTGCGACAAGCTTCATACGTTTTTATTCAAAAACCAACCGCATTCTTTGGAACACAATGGTCTAGACTAAACTCCCCTCAGATTAGGTTCGTCCAAGCATTGCTAGAGCCTCTCAATGTGAATATTTATCAGAATTGCATAACGAAGACACCTAATTAAAAACTTGAAATTAAATTTGATGATATTTTCCCCTCTAATGCAAAACAACTGCCCCTTCATCATTTAAATATTCGGTTAAAAGATTACTTGACTCATCTGTCCATAAACAACATTATTGCGACGGATGCATCCGTATTGAACGAAAAGACTGGAATAGGCATCTTCTGTACTTCTCTCGACTGGTCTTTCTCAGTTCGATTACCAGATTACACGCCTATATTCATCGCTGAATTATTTGCTATAATTCTAGCGCTTCGTCAACTTTCTGCAAGCGAATCAGAAGCGGTCATACTTACCGATTCTCTCTCAGTATGCACTGCACTATCTACAGCAAAAATTTGACATTATTGAGTATGATTAGCAGTTTATTACTAGAAAACCTGAAAAAATTTCACTTGCTATGGATACCCGGCCACTGCGAGATTTATCCAAATGAGATGGCAGACTCGTTAGCCAAAGCAGCTTCAAGCGGACCAATCTTACCTATTTTACCTGATTTTGCCTACGTAACAGCACTCAGATATAGAAAGGCTTGTTTGCACAAAGAAATAGAAAAATTATCATTGGATAAAGTCAGAGACTTCGTACATCTAAGATATTGCTGGAACAAACAGTGGTGTGTATTTCGGCAGTTAGAAACTAAAATCACCAGATTACGATGCAGAATTCCGCATCTGAATTACTACCTACATAAAGCTGGACTAACAGCATCTCCGTTGTGTCTCTTTTGCAAGGAATCGGAATCAATAGATAATTTCTTTTTATCCTGTAAACGTTATGCTTATCAAAGGAAAAGATACCTGGTCGAACCAATTGAGAAGCTAGGTTTAAAAATAACCACGGACCCGAGCTAACGAGGGAGTTTTGACTCTGTCTCACGCCTAGCCGTGCGTGGCTTTGCCGTGTCCGGGGAAAAGGGGATCCTGGGGGTTGAGCCAATGCTGGGTGATTGGACCTTTAAGGCCCCCCAGCAGAGGTAACACACCCCTTTGGCCCCGGCTTCACGTAGACGGCCCCCCCGGATTGACCCGCTCGGGGGGAATCGGCAGTTGCCTTTTCCTGTCTCCACCTCACATCTTCGTCTTTCCTCTCACTTTAAATCTTTCCTGTCCTCTACTCACTTCCATTGACTTCCGTGTTTCCTGGCGGCAAGGGTTAACCCTGTGTGGCTATCCTACCTTGGATACACCATATTCGGTTATAGTGGTGGCGTACAGCTGGCGTCTGCGGGGCCTGTACTTACAGACCCTCCAGCGTCCCATTGTAGGACTCCATGGTGGGTGGCTGGCGCCGCTGCCGAAAGTAAGCATTTACATATGGCTTGTTCCTTCCCCCCACTCCCTGATCGCCCTCAGAAAAGAGGGCACACCGATGAAGTTTTCCAGTTTTTTGGTAACCAGAAAGTATCTTTTCCCCGATTTCATGTTATTCACGCTGACACACCCGGCAAATCAGTGCGAACACTTTCACCTTTTCTAGTATCAAAGTCTTTGACGGAAATCTTTGGCCCAGGATATAAAGCTTCGAGAATGGCAAGTGGTGACTTCCTGTTGGAGCTCCGCGACCAGAAACAATATGAAAAATTGCCTAACCTTGTGAAATTTGGAGATACCAAATTAATAGTAACCCCACACAGAACCATGAACACCACCCGTGGCGTTGTCTCAGATGATGACCTGTTAGGGCTGACGGAGGCTGAACTCCTGGAGGGTTTCAGCGAACAGAATGTCATAAACGTAAAATGAATCAGCATGAGGCGTGATGGCAAAGAAGTCCACACTAAACACCTGATACTTACCTTCAATTCAAGTGTACTGCCCGACTCCGTTGAGGCTGGGTATATCAAGCTTCGAGTCCGGCCATATATACCAAACCCCCTCCGATGTTTTAAATGCCAACGATTCGGTCACAGTTCACAGAAATGCCGAGGCCGCCTAACTTGCGCGAAATGCAGTGCTGAAGAGCACACATCAGATGCCTGTGAAAACTCTCTTCACTGTGCGAACTGTAATGGGGAACATGCCGCATACTCGCGGTCATGCCCGTGCTGGAAAAAGGAAAAGGAAATTGTCACAATTAAGGTAAAACAAAATATTTCATTTAAGAAGGCACGAAGGCAGGTGTCCTGCCTTCCAGAAACTAGCTTTGCCGAAGTGGCGCGTCAGGGGGCAGCGCCACGACGGCCCCTGGCGCCTGTCTGGCACACGCGTAGTGAGCCAGCGGTGACGCCATTCGCCCCCTCGGCGGTTGCAGCCAGTGCTGCTCCGCCATCCAAGAAAGACCCACCAACCTCCGGGCTGGGGGCCGCGAAGGTCTCGTCTTTTGAGGCCAGGCCCTCAAAACAAATGCAGCGCTCGCAAGAGCGCCTGTCCAGCGCCTCGCAAGAGGCAATGGACACAACACCAAGCGTGAGGGCGCAGCCAGCGCCTAAGGACCGGCGCGACTCCGTCGACCGATCCAAAAAAAAAATCTCGTGTCATGGCCCCTGCAAAGGGTCCGTGAGCTAACTTTTCATCCTTGAACACACAGCACAGAACACATCTGAAATGGATACACAGATCTTACAGTGGAATGTGAGAGGACTTCTCCATAACTTCGATGATATTAGAGAACTTCTTAATAAACATACTCCAAAGGTGCTGTGTGTTCAGGAGACACATCTCAAGTCCACACAAACAAACTTTCTAAAGCATTATGCCATCTTCCTAAAAGACCGTGACGACGCTGCCGTTTCGTCGGGCGGTGTCGCTATAATAGTTGATAAAGGTGTTGCCTGTAAGCAATTAAACCTCCGAACTTCTCTTGAGGCAGTTGCTGTCCGAGCAGTGCTGTTCGGGAAGCTACTAACAATTACCTCTATTTACATTCCCCCGTGCTATCAACTTTCAAAGACACAATTTCAAAGCTTCATTGATGAACTTCCTCCGCCATATATAGTCGTTGATGATCTAAATGCACATAATCCCCTTTGGGGCGACTCCCGTTTAGATGCACGAGGACGCCTAATAGAACACTTTCTGTTTTCGTCAGGTGCATGTCTACTAAACAAAAAAGAACCAACGTATTATAGCACTGCACATAACACATACTCTTCTATTGACCTGAGTATTGTCTCGAGTGCTATAATCCCATACCTGGAGTGGTTCGTTCTCAAGAACCCTTTTCGGAGTGACCACTTCCCGATTATGTTAAAGTTAACAAAAGAAGATACACGCTCGCCTGACTTTCCTCGCTGGAACACCAAGTCAGCCAACTGGGAATTATTTCGAAAAATTACATTTTTAGACGGAGATGAGATTGCTTATTTTAATATAGACGATGCTGTAGCATACCTAACAAGTTTTATTATTGACGCTGCAGTGAAATGTATCAAGCAGACCAACGGAATGACCAATAAACGTCGCATCCCATGGTGGAACGACGATTGTCGGAAAGCACGCAATAGACAAAATAAAGCTTGGAGACTACTCCGAAATTACACGACGGATGAAAACCTCAACAATTTCCAACAGGTCAAGTCCCAAGCCAGAAGAACGCGTCGTCTTGCAAAGAAAGAAAGTTGGAATAGGTACATCTCCGGTATAAATTCTTACACCGATGAAACGAAGGTTTGGAATAGGGTAAAGAAGTTAATAGGTCGGGAGTCAGACCCCCTACCCTTGGTAAGTAGCCGAGGGGAGAGCCTGGAGGAGCAGGCGGACTGCCTAGGCGAACACTTTGAATGCGTCTCGAGTGCATCGCACTACACAGAAACGTTCTTAAGATTCAAAGAACGCGAAGAGCGGCAACCCCTTAAATCTAAACGTCCCTCCAGGGAGGCTTACAACTGCCCATTTTCATTAGCCGAACTTAAGGCATCTCTTGCGTACTGCAACAACTCGGCGCCAGGTGGCGATCGTATAACGTACGAAATGATCAAGTATCTTCACCCAGAAGCACTAAAAACACTCCTAACCCTCTTCAATACCATGTGGGAAGCTGGATATATTCCATTGTCATGGAAAGAAGCGATAGTCATCCCGGTACTTAAACAAGGCAAAGACCCGTCCTTGGCCGCCAGCTACAGGCCAATAGCGTTAACAAGCTGTTTATGCAAACTATATGAGAAAATGTTAAACCGGCGCTTAACCCACTTCCTAGAAAGTAACAGTATACTATATCCCCTTCAGTGTGGTTTCAGAGAGGGGAGGTCGACAACAGACCACCTTGTTCGCATAGAGACATACATCAGAGATGCATTTATTCATAGGCAGTTTGTACTTTCGGTATTCTTAGACCTGGAGAAAGCGTACGATACCACATGGCGATTCGGGATTCTACGCGATCTTGCCGCCATGGGCATCCATGGGAACATGCTAAACACAATTAAAAGTTATCTGTCTAACAGAACCTTTCGCGTAAAAGTGGGAACTGCTCTCTCTAGATCATTTACCCAAGAGACTGGTGTTCCGCAAGGGGGCGTGCTTAGTTGCACACTCTTTCTTGTAAAAATGAACTCCCTGCAGTCAGTCATTCCAAGTACGATGTTTTATTCGGTGTATGTTGATGATGTGCAGATGAGTTTCAAATCATGCAATATGTCTATCTGCGAACGACAAGTGCAGCTTGGAATGAATAAATTCTCTAAATGGGCGGATGAGAATGGTTTTAAAATAAACACCGAGAAAAGTACTTGCTTACTCTTCTCCAACAAACGAGGGGTAATGCCACTTCCAAATATTACGATCAAGGGAGACCAACTCTCTGTGAGAAGCGAGCATAAATTCCTAGGAACTACTTTAGATTCTAAGCTCACGTTTATTCCCCATATTAAACGTGTAAAAATGAAATGTCTGAAAGCGATGAACCTCCTAAAGCTCCTATCACGTACAACATGGGGTAGTGATCGGAAGTGTCTCTTGAACTTGTACAAAAGCCTTGTTTGGTCGCGCCTTAATTATGCCTCTATAATTTATCACTCCGCAACGCCAAGTGCTCTGAAAATCCTAGACCCCATTCACCATCTGGGTATCCGACTGGCAACCGGTGCTTTCAGGACGAGTCCGATCCAGAGTCTCTATGTAGAGTCGAATCAGTGGTCACTTCACCTACAGCGATCAAATAGCAGTTTCACTTATTTTATAAAGGTACGCGCAAACATAAAGCATCCTTCTTATTCAGCTATAAACGATATGACCGCTGCCACCCTCTACCATAATCGACCCGCAGCGAGAAAGCCGTTCTCTCTGCGTGTGAGAAGCTTAAGTGTGGAAATGGGTGTTCCGCTGCTAGAACTTTGTCCTATGCCCACAACAAAACATTTACCGCCGTGGCAGTGGCAGCTCATACATTGTGACACTTTCTTTGTCGAGATCACTAAACATGCACCAGAAGCACATATTAAAATGCATTTCCGACAACTTCAGTCCAACTACTCATGCGTAGAGTTTTATACTGATGCTTCTAAGTCGCATGCAGGGGTGGCTTATGCAGCCGTCGGACCATCCTTCTCGGGATCCGGTGTGCTGCACCCGGAAACAAGTATATTTACGGCTGAGGGATATGCACTATTGTCGGCTGTGAAGCATATACGGAAGTCAAACATACAAAAATCTGTTATATTCACAGACTCATTAAGCATCGTAAATGCATTAAGATCCCTTTTCAGAATAATAAATCCGGTTATAATTGAGTTGTATTCCGTCCTAAGTACTGCGTACATGTCCAACCAGCATGTTACTATTTGCTGGGTTCCTGGCCATAGAAGCATCGAGGGCAATGTGTTAGCTGACCAAATGGCCACGTCAATTATATTGCGTGCTATTAACCCCACCGCTACTGTCCCTGCAACAGATCTAAAACCCTTCCGACGTAAGAAACTGCGAAACCACTGACAACGCTTGTGGGACACAGAAATAAATAATAAGCTTCACTTGATTAAGCCGCGGTTGGGTTACTGGCCCTCCGCTACAAGAACACGGCGAACTGATGTCCTATTCTGTCGCCTCAGAATAGGACACACTTATGGTACCCATAGCTTCCTGCTGACTGGCGATGAACCTCCTACTTGTGGTAGATGTGGTGAGAGGCTAACCGTCCTCCACGTCCTCCTGGAGTGTCCGGAAGCTGAAAGTGAGAGAAAAAAATATTTTGCTTTAGCATACCGCTATAATCTTCCTTTACATCCGATTATGTTCCTCGGCGAAGAGCCGCTTTTCGATGCAAAATCTGTTTTAAGCTTTTTAAAGGATGTAGTATTGAATGTTTTTAGCCCAAAATTGCATGTTTTTAGCCAAACAGGTTCATAGCGCATCCTCTGTTCAGAGGATACCGCTGTGATAGCAGCCTTTAATGAGCCCAGGCCTCCATGCTCTTGTTTTAAGGGTTCTGTCGAGGCACTGGTGTTCCATGTCAAGTTTTTATTTCAGATACATATCACTTTTAAACCATTTTATGTCTCCATAGCACACATCATTTGTCATTGCCATAATTTTACTATATATATATTTTTACGCACCTACAGCGACTGTTTTTAGGCCCATTTACAGCCACATCATATCTGTTTTATCTACACTGCACATCGTACAATTCATTATCATCGTTCTGGCGCTCTTTGGCCACATCTGGCCCTTGCGCCAATAAACTGCACTAATCATCATCATAGGTTTAAAAATAAACGTGGAACTAATTTTATCCTTCGGAGTGATTACATTAGGTTATAGCCACGGGGAGGTTTTCTCTGCTGTGTGCGAGTACATAAGGGCAACAAAGAGATTACCCTGTTAGCCTATTGTTATTATTTACGGCTACGAGACTACCTGAATGCCTGACTGAACACACCTGATGATCCTGCCGCCCGGTTCTTGGCCGATCCCCCTTTGTGGGCGAGTGCGAGCAAAGCCGAAGGTTCATCATCATCATCATCAGCAAGCCCACATACTTCTGTCCACCATTCGAGTCGGCAAGCATCGAAAAAGATACCGTCTGGGTCCATCTTCAGGATCCGGTGATGAAGGTTGAGCAAGACGAGTCCCTGGGCAAGCAGTCGGAAGACACCTGCGCCATTACTTTTGCTGCTTCGGTACAGCCCTTCTTCAAAACCGACGAAGAGGAGAAGCACTGCTCGGGCACAGAACGGCCGTTCGACACATGCCCTCTCGCTGCCAAGACGTTGAGGAACAAACCAATCAGCCAACCGTTCAACACTATTCGTGGTGGTTCCAGTCGCGACCATGACAGCGTTCCTTGGTACAAATCCGCGAACTGTTGCAGCGTCGCTGGTGGCTTCTCGAACATTAACCATGCACTTGAAACGCCACGTCAGAGTTCCAACGCTTCTGTAACCGAAGACGCCGAAGAAGATTGTTCCAGAGCTCTGCGATGGCACATCATGCTGTCTTTCGGAGCAGGCCGGCCTATCGAACGACGCTTGCCTTTTGATGGACTTAACTCGCGACCACGGGGACTCTTCGTAAAGCAAGCGAAGAAGGCAAGCGAGTGCTCGCTCGGCGTCATTCGATATCCTCGTCCCGGCTGCCAACGCGCCCATTGCCATTCGTACATTCTGCGAGACTCCGAGACTCCTGGTGGGGCATCGAGAGTCAGCGATCGCAGAAGGTCACGCTACACAGGAGTCCAGCTCGCTGTCCCGGCATCGACGTTGTCCTGCGTCGATGTTGTCGTAGCGTTGGTGCGACACGGGCGTCGATCGGCACGTAAATCTCCTCGGCCAGGACCTGGCGCATGAGACGGGAGAGTCGTCGTCGTCGTCTGAACGCTGGAAGCGAGAGAGAAAGACTGGTGGTTCGCTTCTTTGCTGCGATGAAGACGAGACGACAATGAAGAGCAACTTTCAGAGTCTTGATGGCCTTGAGTTGAACAGAGGAGCTGCTGTGCTTCCCGACCTCTAAGATCCTTTGTGCAGTCGGCCGTGTCCAGTTGGCGTCGGCTGTCATTGCCTTGGATGTCCTAGGCCAGTAATGCATCTGCTGGCCCAAAGCGTGCCCAGAGTGCTAAGCGGCGGGCTTCTGAAGGCCGGTACCAAGGAGCACAAGAGAACCAAGGCTGGGACTCCGGGTGGGGTTTTTCGCAGAGATGGTTCTCTGTATTTTGTTAATATTTCACTTTAGTATTCGTTTTCTTGGCTTCGTATTTTCTGAAGTGTGTTAATTGTGATAAATGTGCGATTCCAAAACTCGTCGTCTTCGCAGTTCGAGACATGAAGCTTCGCGAGTACTATACCGCACTATCAAGCTGTGAAACCTCTATGTGCAAGACCTGTATCGAGTGTGGCAAAACTTTTGAGTTTAGGAGCTAGATGTGGAGGGCCCCATCTCCAAGGCTGCACTTGCTTGTGCCGTCAGCTGAAAAGGTTCTCACGAGACATGATATAAGTGGCGAGTCGCGGCACCACATTTTGTGCAATCCAAAAAAAAAAAAAACAAATTGGATAGACCCCTTTTAACCTACAGATGTGTATGGTGCCTTGCCCTTCAAGGGACCCGGTAACACTTTCTTACGAATTCAGCCACACAAAAAAATTTTTAGAGGCCGTCGTGTACGAGCGAAGTTACAAACATTTGTCATACGCCACAATTGCATCCTCTCGTCCCATCGAAAGCGCTGGAAGCGGAGCAGAGATGGATGGCGCGGACAAAGAAAATTGGCTGTTATATGCCAACCACGAAAAAGAAATGTTGATACGTCACTTTGAAAACAGCACAACATTACGAGGGGGGGTAAATGATGCGGTACATGACTTCCGTGTCATGATTATTATGTTTGGATGTGTCGTTCACCTTCGTCATCAATTCACGTCACGAGATACCAAATTTAGTGTGTGGAGTTAGCGAAACGGCCGCGAGCACGCTATGAGCGAGGTATGTTGTCATGTTCTTACATGGCACGCGTGTCAGAATTATTCTGTTTGCATCAATCATATATTTCGTCATTCATTGACGCCACATAATACCAAGTTTGGTATTTGTGGAGCTAGCAAAACGGCCGAGAGTGCATCATAAAGAACCCAATATACTCCGATGTAGCGTTGATGCGCGAGAACGCTGGGCGCAGCGACGCTACGTTAGCAAAACGCGAGCGTGCTATAGTCAGATGCCAGGCGCGACCAGCGTCCGTCGGAGCGGCCCGACGGCAACCGGCGCGAAATGCGATGCGTTATCCAAACAACATTGCGTCTCCCTCTTTTCGTGACGGAGGGACGCCGCACGCGCTGAAACGCGCATGCGTCAAAACAACGAAGCATGGCGCGCGCCTGCTAGTATATGGCAGGACCGGCACCGGGCGCGGCCACGCCGCCGTGACGCAACGAAATGAACGCCAACGAGCACGCCCACTGTGTCACGTCGAAATGTATGGGCGCGTTGACTGTGGCATGTAGTCATGTTCTCACATGACACCCATCTCATGATTTTCATGTTTGCACCAGTGACATGCCTTCGCCATCCGTTGGCGTCACGTAATACCAAATTTGGCATATGTGCAGCTAGCGAAACGACCGCGAGTGCATCATCAGTGTGGCATGTAGTCATGTTGTTACATGACACGCATCTCATGTTTATCATGTTTGCACCAGTATCATACCTTCGTCATTCATTCAGGTACCGTAATACAAATGAAGCTAGTAAAATGGCCGCCAGCGCATTAGGGGCATGGCATGTATAGTCTTGTTGCTACATGACACACATCTGATGATCATCATGTTTGCACCAGTCACATAACATTGCCATCAATATACGTATATTGTAATACTAACTTTAGTATATGCGACGCTAGCGAAACAGCACCGAGCGCATCACGAGCATGGAATGTAGTGATGTTGTTAAATAAAACGCATGTCATGATTTTTATGTTAGGGTTAGTCGCTTGTGTTTGCCATCCAATCATGCCATATCATACCAGTTTTGCAACATGCCATGTGAACGAAACCACCGCAAGTGCTGCAGGACCGCCAAATGTAAATCATGACATTCATGACATACATGTCATTATTTTCATGTTATAACTAGTCAAACATGTTCTTCATACAGTCATGTTATGTCATACCAAGTTTGGTATCGATACCATTAGCGAAACGGCCAGGAGAGCTAAATGTCGTAGGCGGCTAGATAGATAGATAGATAGATAGATAGATAGATAGATAGATAGATAGATAGATAGATAGATAGATAGATAGATAGATAGATAGATAGATAGATAGATAGATAGATAGATAGATAGATAGATAGATAGACAGACAGACAGACAGACAGACCGATAGATAGATAGATAGATAGATAGATAGATAGATAGATAGATAGATAGATAGATAGATAGATAGATAGATAGATAGATAGATAGATAGATAGACAGACAGACAGACAGACAGACAGACAGACAGACAGACAGACAGACAGACAGACCGATAGATAGATAGATAGATAGATAGATAGATAGATAGATAGATAGATAGATAGATAGATAGATAGATAGATAGATAGATAGCAACTCAGCTCACACGCGGCGCCGTTGTCATCCGTCGTCGCCGCGGCTGTCCGTAACCACTTTGCTCGATAGAGTGAGAAAAACAACATGTATTAAGAGTCCGGCGATGATAAATCGGTGCGGGCTTGAACCCCGGCCTAGGCATCGGCCGCGAGCCCTTGGGCTCGGGTGGCTTCCTCGGCTCGCTGGGCGGCTCATACTTGCGGAGCTGAGCAGAGCCACCTCCCAGCACGCCCTGCAGTTCGAGACTGCCTCCATGTTTGTACTGCTGACTGTGTCATTGAGACTCGAGCACTCCTATAACATATGCCCCAGGGTTGCGCGGGAAATGCATGCTTTGCATTTATCTGTCGAATACAGGTCAGGGTAACAGAGGCAAAAGATCACTGGATTTGGAAAAGTGTCTGTTTGGAGTTGTTTCCGTGCAACTGACTGCTTCTTAGTTAATTTGCTATGTCTCTTTGCTCGAAATAAAGAAAACTGGTACCAAAAGCGCAGTGGGGCTCGAACCGGGGTCCGCTGTGTACCAGCCCTGTATTCTATCTCTGAGCCACACCGGCGCTTGGGACTTGTTTGCAACGGGGTTTGCAATTGAGGTGGCGATACGCACAATGCCTGATTAAACGCTATCGCCTTCTGTTTTTATAATAATATTATTTGGTGTTTCACGACCCAAAACGACGATGTGATTGTTAAAAACGCGTAGTGAAGGGTTCCGAAAATTGGTACCACCAAGTTTACGGGCGTCACACATTTTCGCCTCAATCGAAATGACTTCTATTCTCGAAGGCGCAGCTCAAGCGTCCTCCAAGTTTTTTTTTTCTGTAACGCACAAAACGTTTTACCCTTTTAAAATGTACAACGCAGCCCACTTTCTGGAAATAAAGGCTTCGTCATCGATTTCCCGTCGTGCATCACGAGGAAAAGATGATGAGGAAGCAACGACCTCGTGCAACGCGCACCGAGAACGGTGAAGAAGTTCGTAGTACTGCCAGATATATCCAATTCTTTCTCCCCCTTCCTCATTCTTGTTAATTTGTTTCATATATTCTGGTTTATCGCATTCTTCTGAAATTTTTCACGTTTTTTTAAAGGAACATTATTATTGTTTCTATCTAATTTCTCTTTATTCTTTAGCAAGCGTTGTAAAAAATGATCTATTATGAGGTACACTGTGGCCAATCCCCCTTGTGGGTATGAGCCAAGATCTCCTAGGAGACAAGACAAGACAAGACAAGTTCCTGCAGTAGTTGGCGCTTTCGATTGCACGGCCTGTGAGAGGGGATTGGCCACACTCATCACCTTTGGTTCTTTATTAGCGGTAGAATTTCTTTTTGCTGATTTTTCAGGAGCCATCAATGCCGGTCTCCGGCCCCGGCCGAGGCTCGCCCTGGTCGGCCAGTCGCCCTGCTGAGTCTGTACCACTGGAGTGTTTCCTCAAGAACGGCGTAAGCAGTTTGCCTGTCGCGCTTGTGCCCACTGACGGTGGAGCCATTCGGTTGAGTGAAACGGAGGTGTTCCAAGAAGAACTTCGCAACATAAGCGGTAATTTTCTGGACATCTCGGAGGTGAGGCGTTTCGGCAAGACTGGCATACTATGCAGGTCTTCAAATATTCAATGCTTAACAGACTTACTGGCCGCCACGAGATTTGCGTTCATTGCTGTTCGCGCTTTTATCCCCCCTCATCTTGCTTGCGTGAACGGCATTGTTCGTGGTGTTCCAACTAACATTAGTCCTGAGGAATTCTTAAAGATGGTCTCTCCGGCTGGCGTGACATCTGTCTACAGATGCACCAGACCTGTAGGTGATACGCGAGTCCCTACTGAAAGCGTCATCGTTACCTTTGCTGGTCTCAAACGCCCCTCTGAACTGAAGGCCTGGCCTTATGTATTCCGTGTGGAGGCATTGACACCTCGCCCACTGCAATGCCGTAACTGCTGGCGATTTGGACATAGCGCTAATGCTTGCAGGTCCTCATTGAGATGTGCGAATTGCGGTGGGGCACATGCCGCATCAAATTGTCAGGTAGACAACTGCAGGTGTTGCCTATGTGATGGAGCACACACAGCCACGAACAATAGCTGCCCTGCTCGAGAACGTGAAACACAAATTCTAGATATAATGGAGAAATGCCGTTGTTCTCGATCTGAGGCAACTTCCTTCATTAAAGAGCGCGAAGTGGGGTACGCTGCTGCTACGTCACGCCAGTGTGGGTCAATTGAAGCGACGCTCGCTTCCGCATTGTCGGCAGCAATAGATAAGGCCATGCCAATGATTATGGAACGGCTTTTCAACACCTTTGCTGAAGGTCTGACCGAGATGCTCGCCGCCAGGTTAAACAGCCTTATTCCCTCCTTCGCTGCACACACTGTTACGGTCCAGGGTGAAGCTGAGCACCTCGACAATGAACAAAATAATCGGTGTCAAGAAGATGTTACCCCTGAAACGTTCGTCAGCACTCAGTCGCCGACCCCTGCGGGGCCCAGTGGGTCGTTTGGGGGCATGAGGCTTGGTAATATCACTCATAAACGACGCAATGCTCCAATGTCTCCAACCAGTTTGCCAATGTCAAAACCAAAAAAAGTTATTACTGATACCAACAATGACCAGGACGTTTTGCGTTCTGCAGTAGAGTCAACTATATTAAGTCCATCATAGCGCCTGTAAAAGTTCTTTAGTGGAATTGTCGCTCCGTATCTTCCGCGTACAAAGATCTTATTTATCTCATACAGCAAACAAATCCTAATATAATTTTACTTCAAGAGTATTGGATTTCAGTAAACCAAACATTTACTCTGAAATATTTTCGAACTTTTACGCTGGATCGGCCAGATAGAGGAGGTAGATTATTCGTTCTAATATCTTCAAAAATGTGTCATCATGTTACTGTAACTTTTGAACATATTTGTCTGGATTGTGAAATGTTAGAAATAGATTGTTTGTTACCTGACTCCAACAGGATAACAGTGATTAATGCGTACTTTCCGAATGAAGTAAGACGCACAGATCACCTAAATTGTGTTATCAAGAATTCTACGTCAAATTCAATTTTATTGGCTGGGGATTTTAACTCGCATCACACTTCTTGGGAGCTTAAAACAGATGGCTGTGGCAAAAGATTGTGGAATTGGTTGCAGGATAATAATTTTCGCTGTCATAACTCTGGACAAGTTACCTTTCTACGCGGGATAAGCTCATCAACATTAGACCTAACATTTTCGTGTGGCCAGTTTATGATTTCATCGTGGGAAGCGTTTCATAATGGGACGAGTAGTGATCATGTACCAATTACCTATAAAATCATGCTACCACTACTTACCTCTGCTATCCGGCAACAACGGTTCACCAACTAAAAAATTTATAAAACTGTTTTAAACTCCGCGCTCTCGTCATTGAGAGGACGCGTCGGACAGCAAAGAGCTGCTTCAGTCGTAGAGTGTCTAAGTGACTCTGTTCAGCCGGCAGAGTTTACTGTTAAGTACGGCAGCACACCGTCAAATTCAGCTTGGTGGAATGAAGATTGTACGCTTGCGTATAGGCGACGTAAGGCTGCTTGGAAACGTTTACGCCAAAACCATACTCCGAAAAATTGGGTTGACTATAAATTCCACGCAGTGCTGTTTAAACGTACAGTTGCAATAGCTAAAGATTAAAACAATTCTGACTTACATTCGCGTTTATCAAAACCTGATAAAAGATCTGCCCTGTACAGGTTTCTCCGGAACAAAAAATCGACGCAGGTACCAGCATATTTGCATTCAGTAGTGCTGTCTCCTAAAGAGACAACAGATTTGTTAGAGGGCATCGCGGAAGGACTTCAAGCGCGTTTCGCTTCGTCATGCTTGAGACCTGTGAGATTAAAAAGCGCAACCTCGGACTTTCGGGAGGTCACTATGGCTGAACTGGCAGATGTCATACTAACTGTAAAGCAAGCGGCTCCCGGTCCAGATCAGATTACAAACTCTATGATTAAATTGATATTTAATTCCCATCCCGAGGAGCTTTTGAATATTGTTAACTGCTCCTTACAGCACGCATCAATTCCAAGCGCATGGAAAATTGCTAAAGTTGTGTTGCTGCGAAAAAATCCAAGCCTCGGATATGTCCTGGATAACAAACGGCCAATTTCGCTTACTTCAAACCTAGTTAAAATAATTGAAAGAATTCTTCATAGAAGGCTCAGTGAATTCATCACTCGTCAGGACATCCTTTCACCAAGGCAAGTAGGATTTAGACAGGGGTGCTCTATATGGTCGGCTCATGTTGATTTGGAAAGCCGAATTCACCTTGCAAAAGTATCTGGTGAGCTTTCTGCATTAGTCACGTTAGATATCGCCAAAGCCTACGATAGTGTGGAATACAGTACATTAATTTCAAGATTAGTGAACTGTGAGGTTCCCAAGTACATTATATCTTGGATTCAGGAGTTTCTCTTTGAGAGACAATTCTTTTGTTGCCACGAGGGAATTACTTCGGCTTTATATAAGCAAACAAGAGGTGTTCCGCAAGGATCAGTCCTGTCACCTCTTTTATTTAATATATTATTATCATCTATTCCTGTTCATAAAAATGTTCCTCTTTACGTCTACGCCGATGACATTGCTTTTTTCTCGTCATCCCGAGATATCAATAGTTTGTATCAAATCTTACAGTCATATTTCAGTGAGCTTGAGGTATGGCTTGGCGGGCTGTCTTTTTCACTTAATGTTAGCAAATGTGCTCTGTTTGTATTCCCTCTATCCGTTCCCGTATTTCTTTCACTGCATTATCGAAATGATCCGATTCCACAAGTAACAGCGCTAAAATATCTTGGTATTGTTTACGTGGACAATTTAAATTGGCAGCAACAAATAGAATCAAACACCCGTAAAGCAGAAAGCGCCGTAGGATTGCTCCGCCGGTTTTGCAATAGGAAGTCAGGGATGCGTAGGGATACGTTACTTATGATATACAAACTTTACGTACGCCCAATTCTGGACTTTGGCTGCCTTTTGTTTTCTGGAAGTGCTGAGTACAAATTAAGACCTCTTATATTGCTAGAAAGGCAAGCTCTGCGGCTTTGTCTCGGGCTACCTAGGTGTGTCGCGAATAGCGTGCTTTATTTGGAAGCTAGAATCATTCCACTTGATGCTAGATTTCGACAGCTTACTGTGCAAACATTTTTAAAACTTTACGATGCACCCTTCGTCTGGTCACAGACAGTTTTCATCCAACATCCAGTTTCTTTCTTTCAGCGCCCGTGGTTTCGTTATCAAAGACCCGATG
Source organism: Rhipicephalus microplus (assembly GCF_043290135.1). Classification (NCBI taxonomy): domain Eukaryota; kingdom Metazoa; phylum Arthropoda; class Arachnida; order Ixodida; family Ixodidae; genus Rhipicephalus; species Rhipicephalus microplus. Next base: position 166,389,949 of record NC_134705.1, on the reverse strand, counting down.
TCATTTTTGTCGAGTCTCTGTTATCAAATATTCACGTTTCCCTACGGTATTTAACCCCCTAAACCCAATGCTCAGTGCCAGTTGACTTAATTTTCGATGATATTTTTCCGAAAAATGCCAAGTTACTTCCAAAGCATGTTCTGGAGGGCCTCCTTCAAGACCATCTCAGTCATTTTCCTAAATACGTAGTAATTTCGACGGACGCAACGCCAAATCTTCAGAAGGCTGAAGTAGGTATTTTTTCTCATCAGCTTAATTGGTATTTTGCGCTCCAATTGCATGACTTCACACCAATTTATCTCGCAGAATTCCTGGCTATTACATTGGCTCTTCGAAAACTAAATTATCTGCAATCAAAAGCTATTATTATTTCGGATGCTTTGTCTGTATGTACACATTTCACGTCCGCAAAAAATTCTTCTCTTCTCAGGATATTTTGGTATCTCGTACCGCATAGCCTATCGGAAGTTCGGTGTATTTGGGTCCCCGGGCATGCTGGAATTGAACTAAATGAAATTGCTGATTCGCTCGCTTCGGCATCTTTAAATTTCTGGGTGGTGCTAGTAGCTCCACAGTTTCCTTTTATTACTGCCGAACGATTCAAACGCCTGTTAATCTTAAAAATCAACGAAACGTCGCTTATACAATCTGAAGAATTTCGGCACTTGCAATTAACGTGGAACACCGCGAAATGCCTTTCCCGTCAAGGTGAGGTGACGCTCACAAGCTTTCGCTGTAGAGTTCCTCTGTTAAATTTTTATCTTAACAAATCAGGATTTTCATTAACTAACCTATGTGTAGTTTGCAATGAACCGGAAACAACAGATCACTTTCTTCTCACATGCCGCCGCTTCGCCTCACTGCACCGAATAATTCTTGAAAGACCGATTGGTATGCTCGGATCGCCAGTCAATACATCCACCCTATTATCGTTTGGAGCCAGTCAGTTGGGTGTGGGCCGCAGTGCTATTCTGTCAGCGCTACATAAATTCATTCAGGCAACCGGAAGGATACGCTGCTAGTGGTACTGCCAGATATATCCAATTCTTTCTCCCCCTTCCTCATTCTTGTTAATTTGTTTTATATAATCTGGTTTATCGCATTCTTCTGCAATTTTTCACGTTTTTTCAAAGGAACATTATTATTGTTCCTATCTAATTTCTCTTTATTTTTTTAGCAAGCGTTGTAAAAATGATCTATTATGAGGTACAGTGTGGCCAATCCCCCATGTTGGTATGAGCCAAGATCTCCTAGGAGACAAGACAAGACAAGATAACGTGGCTTCGCGAAGCAGAACGCAAGCCTGCGTGCTGTGGGAGTTGCCGAGCGTCAGAAGAGGAAGTCGCGGTCAGAAGAGAGACCGTCAACGGTCCCCATTCGGGATATGGTGATGCAGCTTCAGGAAGACGAGTCCCTGGGCAAGGAGTCGCAAGACACAAAGGAAGACACCTGCACCACGACTTTTCCTTCTTTAGCTCAGCGCTGCTTCGAAACCGACGAAAAGGAGCAGCGTTGCTCGGGCGTGGAACGGCCGTTGAGAGCCACAGCAGAGAAAGAAGCAAGCAAGCGAGCAAACGCCATCCACGGCTGCTCGAGTTACGACCACGACAGCGTTTCCTGGTACGACTCCGTCGACTACATCGGCGCTGCCAGTGACTTCTGGAGTATCAACTATGCACTGGAAACGACACGTCATAGTTCCGATGCTTCCGTAACCGAAGACACCGAAGACAAACGCCACAGAGCTCGGCGAGGGCACTTGATTTTGCCATTCTTAAATGGCTCGCCTACCCGACGATACTTTCCTTTCCACGGACCTGTCTCGCGACCACGTGGACTCTTCGGAATTGTAGATGGCAAGCGGGTGCTCGCACGGCATCGTTCCATCACCTCGTCGCGGCTGCCAACGCACCCATTACCAGCCTTACATGCAGCGAGACTCCAAGACTCATGGTGTGGTACCGAAGTACACGATCTCAGAGGCGTCGCTACATAGGAGTCCAGCTCGCCCACCCGAAGTCGACGCCGACGCGCGTCGGTGTCGGTCATAGCGTTGTCGCGTAACGGGCGTCCATCGGCGCGCGGATGACGTCGGCTCTGACGGGGCGCACAACGCGGGAGTGTCGTCGTCGTCGTCGTCCAAACACGCGAAGCGAGATTAGCACACCCGCGGTTCGCTTAGTTGCTGCGATGACGACTGTACGGTGATTACGAACAACTTCCTGAGTCTTGTTTGCCTTGCGTTCAACAGCGGAGCTACTATGCCTCGACACTTCTAAGAAGCTTCCACGTGCCGTCGTGTATGTCTTGTTCGCGTTGGTGATGACAGCCGTGAAAGTGTGAAACTAGCGATGCATCGCAGCGGGACATGGGCGCACAAAGAGTGCGAAGCGGCCGGGGGCAGAAATCCAGTGCCAAGGAGCACAAGTCGTTCAAGGCTTGAAATGCAGCTAGAGTTCTTCACGCAGATAATTCTTTTTTTTGTTACAATATCTTGCTATAGTATCTTTATTTTGGTTGCATATTTTATGAAGTTTGTTTTGTTGAATAAATATTCGAATCGAAAAGAACTTTTAGTCGTCACTGTTTGCGGCACGGAGTTTGGAACCTAATATTTCACACCCCCTAAGCCGAGAACTCTACCAAATGGGTGAGACCTGTGCTCGTTGGAGAGAACGATTGAAATTTTAAACCTATCGGTGCACAAAAGTTGGATGACCCGTATCTAACGGAAACAAAATTCTAGTTATCTTACCAGCAGGCCTTGACTGAAGCGGTCTGCGATGATAGGCTCAAAAAACTTGTTACTGCATAGAAGTGTTGCCATTTGGGTTGTTGTAATGGTGAAGTGAAACTGTCGACTAGACCTATCATCCTCTATGTTTCGTTGCACCTTCATTTCATCACAGGGGAAAAGAAATATTTTGTGAGCTTGACTGCGGTCGTGAAGAATTTTATTATGGCTGAAGATAAAGTTGGCCACCATTCGACTTACGTAGCCACTAGATCACCATGGCAGAAATAAAACGTTCCCTACGAAGAACGTTCGTGGCGGCGAGTGGGTTGTCTGAAGTGTTATTCGTAAAATAATTCCCACTCCAGCAATGGCTATTGACGCCTCCCCCCCCCCTAAAAAATAAAAGACGTCAAAGGTTTGAAAGTTCACGCAGTTCGTTCAGACAGCGCTATCTTTGAGATGCGATCGATACCAAGAGTTGAGACATGATAGAGTGCACTCTAGACGTGACCACGTATGAGAATCAAATTTCAGGAGCCCGCATCGTCATTGTTTGTCTTTGTTCGCGCATAGCGAGCGCAGATGTCTACGTAGGTTAGGTGCAACGCTGTGGAGGCCAGCCAGACTTCTTGCAATGAATGCGTTCGCAATAAGAGACAGCACGATTTTTTTTATCTGAGACATGACTTCCTTTCCTCTTGGAGCTAAGTAATAAATGAAGGTGCTAGGTTTGTCGGAAATAAATACACCCTGTTGTACGGCTGTCTATAATTCGTTATGGACCAGATAGTGGCCCGCGGTGTCGCTGGCAATTCTTCGGATCATTATTGTTCTTCGTACCGTACTTACTGTATCTTTCTTCGGATTTCTTGATGTTTTTTGTGAAGGCTTTCGCGACGCTGTGCGTTTGTGCTGGTCTCGCACGACTGTTTACAACGATGAAAGCCAAGAACAACACAAGCGTAATCACACATATTGCCGACCAAACTTCTTCCACAACGTTGCAGCCCAAGGAGAGTTTTTTTAACAAGATATCTGGAGTGGAAATTATTGCCCAGGAATGAAGCCGTACCTAAGGCAAGATGGCGGCTGTGGCTGCCATCTAACTAGGAACATTATAAACTATCAGCGTTCAGCGATTTAAAATGAAACGTTTCCCTCGAACGCCAAACGAGTTTATTGTAGAAACTTTTCGGGTCATTAAGTGCTGCAAGTGTGTCTTATAGTGTTACTAGTTTTTCTTAGTAAGCCTATGATTGGAGGCAAAGTTCATTGGAAATTCAGTCACCTATACTCGTTTCTACGTGTTATTTCGTCGAGAGCTATCTTTTGGTGTATGATACCATTGCATTTGAACTAACATATCTGTTGCATCGTACGTAATGACAGTCACGGCATAAATGGGGGCATCATCTTTTCCATCTTCTTCTTCTTCCCCGTGGCGGCCACCGAGCGCGTGCCACCGCACAGCGCTGTAGTCGGTAGCGACGCCTTATACCACATATCCCCTCTTGCAAAAAAAATAAAATAAAATAAAAAATAAATGGTAGAAACACACAAAACTGTTTTTGTCTACTTCCTAACGAAGTCCTTCAATTTCTTTGGGGTCTTCTTTTTACGCTTGCTTTTCCTTGCAGGCGCATTAAATCCTGGACTGGTCAAAGTTTGCGTGCCGTCTGGTGGAGATGATACGGGGTCTGCCCTTTCATGACCATCCGCTCTTGATGTGTCCCATTGGGGCGCACTAGATGACCGATCAGATGCAGGGGACCAGTTCATAAGAGCAGAGGTTTCAGGCTGTAATGCATGAGAAGACCGATTAAATGCAGGTGTCCAGTTCATAACAGCAGGGGTGCCCGATTTCATTTTGTTGACCGCTCCGGGGTGAACTGCGATTAACTTAGATGCGTTCCACACACGCCCATCGTCCAAAAGGTACGAGGCCGGTCCCCGTTTTCCAATGATCTTCTTGGGCGCGGAGAATTGTGAAGACAGCTTACCGTGAGCTGCAGTTGTCTTAACGCGCACGTAATCACCAACGACGAAACTGGGTTCCTTGGCTCCACGTTTTTCATCGGTGTAGCTCTTCGAGATCATTTGCTTCTTTTTGACATGCTCTCGTAGCTGTTCAATCGCCCTTGACGGGTCCGTGCTGAAGCATCTGTCAGGCAATCCCAATATGTCAAGTCTGGTGCGAGGTTGGCGTCGATGAAGGAGAACTGCGGGTGCCGCACCAGTAGTCGCGTGAGGTGTACAGCGATATACTTGTAGGTAATCAAGCATGGCTGTTCGTATGTCACGACGTTCAAGCAGGGCTAGTTGAATATATGACTTCAGCACCCTGTTGAATCTTTCGACCAAGCCGTTAGCTTGTGGGTAATACACGGAAGAGTTGTAGTGCGTTATTCCACGCTCCGTGAGAAATTCGTCAAAGCTTGCTGACGAAAACTGTGGTCCATGATCGGATACAATACCACGTGGGTATCCTTCTCGCGCAAAAAGTTCAAGTAAAAACTTCTTCACTGTAGAAGTGGTCGCATCTCGCACGAACGCCACTTCAGGCCACTTGCTATAATAGTCAATGGCAGTAATTGCATAACGGTAGTCGGCCGAAGCTTGCGAGAATGGTCCCACAATGTCGATGGCAATTTTTTCCCACGCCGCGTCAGGAAGAGGAACAGGTTGCAGTGGCGCTGGAAAGGTACGTGCGGACTTGTCACAAGACTGGCAAATCACGCACGTGCGCACCAGTTCTTCAATGTGACTATCCATGCACGGCCACCAGTAAGACTCTCTCAGGCGAGCTTTTGTACGACCAATGCCTGGATGAGACTCATGGGCCAGATCCATAAGACGGCGTGTCAAGGTCGCCGGCACGACAATCCTGTCACCGCGACATAGGATGTCACTTACGACAGAAAGTTCAGCCTTCACATAAAAGTAAGGTAGCAACTCTTTTAACAGAGATTTCTTGTCAGGCCAAGAAGTAGTCGTGAAGTGCTTCACTTGACAGATAACCTGATCATTGGCACTTGCTTCTTGCAGTTCTTGCATGGTCACAACTGGAGATAAAAGGCATACGAATTCTTCCTCAGGTGCACCGTGGAGTAAACTCTGTACGGGAAGCCGGGAGAGAGCGTCAGCCACGACGTTTTCACTGCCCTTTCTGTATTCCATGGTGTAGTTGTAGCAAAGCAACCGTGATGACCAGCGCGCGATCCTCAATGGACGGTGACCTGTACCTTTCGTTGAAAAGAGCGTAACCAACGCTGCATGGTCAGTCCGTAGGATAAATGGCCTTCCCCACAGGTAAACGTGCCAATGTTCGCAAGCCCAGACGCAGGCAAGAGCCTCACGTTCGCCAACTGAGTATTGTCGTTCATGCGGTTGCAGAGTGCGTGAGGCGAATGCGACAGTTTGCAGTGAGGTTCCGTTATCCTGCTGAAGCACCGCACCTAATCCATATCCTGAGGCATCCGTTGTAACATACACAGGTAGATGAGGATCGAAGAGATGAAGCACTTGGCAAGATGTGAGCCGAGCTTTCAGTTGCTCCAAACTGCTTTGTGCTGCCGCAGTCCAAACGAACGGCGCATTTCCTCGAAGCAAGGCACGCATTGGCTCCACAACGTCAGAAAAGTGGGGAATAAACTTGGAATAAAAACCTGCAAGTCCCAGCATAGAACGCAGTTCGTTGACGTTTTTAGGTGATGGTGCCTTGGTTATTGCCTCAACGGATGACATTAGTGGAAATAATCCTCTAGCGCTGACAACATGACCAAGGAAAGTCAGTTCTGCGACGTCAAAAACACACTTGTGATTGAGCCTGAGGCCCGCTTCAGAGAGGCGCTTCAAAACGGCGCGCAAATTGCGCAGATGATCCTCTCGGGAACGTCCATACACTATTATATCGTCAATGTAAAATAAGACACATTTGCACCCTTTTAGGATCATATGCATCATTTTTTGAAACGCTGAGGGTGCCGACGCCAGTCCGAAGCAAACTCTCTTGAAACGAAAGAGTCCATCGTGAGTGATGAAGGTGGTAAGGTCCCGGCTCTCTGGACTGAGTGGTAATTGGTGGTACGCAGATGCTAGGTCAAGCTTCGAGAATCGCTGTGCCCCAGCCAAGCTGTTCAACAGTTCTTCAGTTTGTGGCAGAGGAAAACTGTCCACAACCACAGCTTTGTTTGGCTCCCGTAAGTCAACGCACAGGCGAATGGAGCCATCTTTTTTTCTAGCCACCACAATAGGTGACACCCACTCCGACGAGTCAACACGCTCAATAATGCCCTGGGCTTCCAATTTCTGTGTTTCTGCCGAAACTTGCTCCCGAATGACAAGTGGTAGCCGTCTCAGCTTGCTGGCCACTGGCTGCACCGAAGCACGTACTCTGACCTTGTGGCAGAAACCTTTAACTGTTCCGAGTTCTTTCGAAAATAAGTGCTCAAATTCAGAACGTAACTCTGGAGGTAGTACAGGTGCTTCTTGTGACAGCAGGAGACATTTAAGGGGTGAGCCTTGAATTTTCATGTCCAGAGCCGCGATGCCATCTAATCCAAGAATGGTGGTTCCTCCAGGCACAACGTACAGTAATATAGCGGTGGATCTACCATGGAATGAGGCCGCAGCAATGAAACATCCTTGAACTTGAATTGCGGACTTTGAATAATCGAGAAGCTGGACGGAAGTAGACGTTAAAGGGTACCGATTAGAAAAATGACTCTGGTAAAGGTCTTCGGCCATAATTGAAACCGACGATCCCGTGTCGATCAAGAATGAGACAGGAATTCCCTCAATTTCTAATACTGCATAAATTCCTTTCTTTCGACTCAAGATTTGACAGATCGTTAAGTTATCGTCGTGGTCAACTGTATCGTGATCATCCGCGACATGCTGAACATTTCTCGCGAACTTCCGTAGCGATTTGCACAGCTTTTCAAAATGGCCAATTTTCTGACAATTTCGACACTTATGTGCCTTGGCCGTGCACTGAGAGCTATTTGCAAGGTGCGTCGTAGAACCACAACGATAACATTTTTGCTCTCTCAGAGATGTGCGACTTTGACTTTGCATATTATAGCAAGTACACGTGCTACAATGCCTTTCTCTGTTATTTGAATCATCCTTAACACGATTAACTTGCGAGTCACTTTGGACTAGTTCTCTTGCTTCATTAGTCGCTACATCATGCTGTTTTGCAATGGTAAGTGCTCTAGAAAGCGTGAGGGACTCTTCCAGCAGAAGACGTTCACGTAAGTATCCACTTGTTGTTTTCTCTATGAGCTGATCGCGTATCATGTCGTCCGCTAGGTCACCGAAATTGCATGCTCCTACAAGGCTTCTCAGCGCGGTGACGTAATCAGCTGCAGTCTCACCTGGGGCCTGCGTACGTCGACGAAAACGGTGACGTGCTGCAGTGACGTTCAACGTGCTCTTGAAGTGACCCTCCAGCGTCGCAATGGCACGGTCGAACTCATCAGGGCTAGAAGACGTCAGTGTAGCTTCCGCAACGCTCGTAGTCATGAGGCACGGGTCGTCCGTAATCAGAGTCTGGAAGATGCGTTGTCCTTCCAAGCCCAAGCAGTTCAGCAGGATCGCCTTCCGACGAATTGCAGGTAGGTCGGAGGCGCCCGAAGCCACCATGTAGTTCGTGAAAACCAGGATCCATTGCTCCCATGGAATGTCTGGGTGTCCTGGTGACGACAGGAACGGAGGTGGTGGTTGTAGCCCCGAAATACTCATCGTAGATGATGTCAAGCAAGAAACGACGTTACTGATAAAGGTCAAGTCGGTAGCACATGGGTTGGTGAATCCTCGTCGCCAAAATATGTTGCATCGTACGTAATGACAGTCACGGCATAAATGGGGGCATCATCTTTTCCATCTTCTTCTTCTTCCCCGTGGCGGCCACCGAGCGCGTGCCACCGCACAGCGCTGTAGTCGGTAGCGACGCCTTATACCACATATCAAAGCCACTTGATCTCTAAGTGGGCACTACCCGTAAACAGCATGTTTCTGACAACTTTGGAGGGCAACTTTTGCAGCTTTGGAGGACATAACTTTTGCGGGCAAGGCATTGCGGGAGCTTCCATTCAGAATTTTTTTACACTTCCTTGGTTCCACCTGATATAGAAAACAGAGTATGTATAATAGTGGAGCTTATCTACTAAGAACTCCCTGTATATAGCAGCATAATATACAGCACATTGGACAGCCTGCCAGCCATTTCCAATCGCAGGCTGCATAGTAAAGCTGTTACGGACGCACAACAAAATATGGTAAATAAATATTTAATACCACTAATCTCCAGCATCGTGTTTGGCCCACCCATAATGAGGAGAAAACAAAGAAGATGTTAACGCTCGTGACGCTATTGCACGTGAGGGCGCTCAGCACGAGCAGAACGTGACTTCACAAAGCCATGGCAAGCCCACGTCGTTCTGTCCGCCATTCGAGTCGGCGGGCACCGAAAGAGATACCGTCTTGGTCCATCTTCAGGATCCGGTGATGAAGCTTCAGCAAGACGAGTCCCTGGGAAAGCAGTTGGAAGACGCCTGCTTTATGACTTTTCCTGCTTCGGCACAGCGCTTCTCCGAAACCGACGAAGAGGATAAGCGCTCTTCGGGCACCGAACGGCCGTTTGACACATGCCCTCTCGCCGCCAAAACGTTGAAGAACCAACCAATCAGCCAACCGTTCAACACTATCCGTGGTGGTTCGAACTCCGTGATCTGCTGCGGCGTCGCTGGTGACTTATGGAGCATTAACCATGCACTTGAAATGCCACGTCGGTGTTGCAACGCTTTTGTAACCGAAGACACCGAAGAAGAACGTTGCAGAGCTCTGCGATGGCAGTTCATGCTGTCCTTCAGGACAGGCCGCCCTATCGGACGACGCTTTCCTTTCCATAGAGCATACTCGCGACCACGGAGACTCTTCGTAATTGTAGAAGGCAAGCTAGTGTTAGCTCGGCGTCGTTCGATCCCCTCGTCGCGGCTGCGAACGCACCCAATGCGATTCCTACATTCAGCGAAACTCCGAGACTCCTGGTGGGGCATCGAAAGTCAGCGATCGCAGAAGGTCACGCTACCCAGGAATCGAGCTCGCTGTCCCGCCATCGACGTTGTCCTGCGTCGATGTTGTCGTAGCATTGTGGCGACACGGGCGTCCATGCGCACGTAAATCGCCTCGGCCGGGACCTGGCGCATGAGACGGGAGAGTCGTCGTCGTCGTCGTCGTCGTCGTCGTCGTCCGAATGCTGAAAGCGAGAGAAGGACACTGGTGGTTCGCTTCTCTGCTGCGATGAAGACGAGACGACGATGAAGAGCAACTTTTGGGGTCTTGTTCGCCTTGCGTTGAACAGCGGAGCTGCTGTGCTTCGCGACCTCTAAGCTCCTTTGTGCAGTCGGTCGTGTTCACTTGGCATCGGCAGTGATTGCCTAGGATGTCCGAGGCCAGTAATGCATCTCAGAAGGTCCAAGGCGTGCCCAGAGTGCTAAGCGGCGGGGTTCATAAGTCCGGTACCAAGAAGCACAAGAAAACCAAGGCTGGGACTCTGGGTGGGGTTCTTCACGGAGAATATTCTCTTTATTTTGTTGATATTTGGCTTTAGTATTCATTTCCTCGGCTTCGTATTCTCTAAAGTGTGTTAAGTCTAATAAATGTACGAATCCAAAACTCGTCTTCGCAGTTTGTGGCATGAAGTTTCGCGAGTACTATGCCGCAATATCAAGCTGTGAAACCTTTATGTTTAAGATCTGTATCGAGTGTGACAAAACCTTTGAGTTTGGAAGCTATATCGGGAGGGCCTCATCTCCAAGGCTGCACTTGCTTGTGCCGTCAGCTGAAAGGGGTCTCACGAGATATGGTATAAGTGGCGAGTCGCGGCACCACACTTGGTGCAATCTAAAAAAAATTGAATAGACACCCTTTTAACCTACAGATGTGTACGTTGCCTTGCCCTTCAAGGGATCCAGTAACACTTCTTCACGAATTCATTCCCACAAAAACATTTTTAGAAGCCGTCGTGTACGATTGAATTTACAAACATTTGTCATACGCCGCGATTGCATTCTCTCGTCCCAACGAAAGCGCTGGAAGCGGAGCAGAGATGGATGGCGCGGACAAAGAAAATTGGCTGATACATGCCAAGCACGAATAAGAAATGTTGATACGTCACTTTGAAAACAGCACAACGTTACGAGGTGGAGGTAAATGATGTGGTACATGACTTCCGTGTCATGATTATCATGTTTGGATGTTTCGTTCACCTTCGTCATCTATTCATGTCACGGGATGCCAAACTTAGTGTGTGGAGTTAGCGAAACGGCCGCGAGCACGCTAAGAGCGAGGTATGTTGTCATGTTCTTACATGGCACGCGTGTCAGAATTATCATGTTTGCATCAATCATATATTTCGTCATTCATTGACGTCACGTAATACGAAATAATATATGTGAAGCTAGCGAAACGGCTGAGAGCGCATCATCAAGGACCCAATATACTCCGATGTAGCGTTGATGCGCGCGCACGCTGGGCTCAGCGACGCTGCGTTAGCAAAACGCTAGCGTTCTATAGTCAAATGCCAGGTGCGACCAGCGTCTGTCGGTGCGGCCCGACGGCAACCGGCACGAAATGCGATGTGTTATCCAAACAACACTGCGTCTCCCTCTTTTCGTGACGGAGGGACGCCGGACGCGCTGAAACGCGCATGCGTCAAAGCAACGCAGCGTGGTGCGCGCTTGCTAGTATATGGCAGGGCCGGCGCCTGGCGTGGCAACGCCGCCGCGACGCAACGAAATGAACGCCAACGAGCACGCGCACTGTGTCCCGTTGAAATGTATGGGCGTTGACTGTGGCATGTAGTCATGTTCTCACACGACACTCATCTCATGATTTTCATGTTTGCACCAGTAACATGCCTTCGCCATCAGTTGGCGTCACGTAATACCAAATTTGGCATATGTGAAGCTAGCGAAACGGCCGCGAGCGCATCATCAGTGTGGCATGTAGTCATGTTGTTACATGACACGCATCTCGAGATTATCATGCTTGAGTGTGTCATTTACCTATGTCGTTCGTTCGCGTCACGTAATGCCGAGTTTGGTACATGTTCAGCTAGCGAAACGGCCGCGAGCGCATCACGAGCGTGGAATGTAGTGATGTTGTTAAATGAAACGCATGTCATGATTTTCATGTTAGGGTTTGTCGCTTGTGTTTGCCATGCAATCATGCCATATCATACCAGGTTTGCAACACGCCATGTGAACGAAACTACCGCAAGTGCTGCAGAACCATGAAATCTAAATCAAGACATTCATGACATACATGTCATGATTTTCATGTTATGACTACTCAAATATGTTCTTCATACAGTCTTCATACTTTTCTTATAGTGATGCAAGTTTCTTGCAGTTTTAATACCAGCTGGTAGTGTGCTCCAAAATGCTATAGATGAAAATTCAGCACTTAGTTTACCATAATTAGTACGTACCTTAGGCAAAAGTACGTATCTTGCGCGAGCACTTGTCAAGAAACTCGTACATAGTGTAGTGATGTCTTGTACAGCTTGGAACCAAAACTAGCCTTTCCAAACATACTGAAGTCATTCCTTCAGGTCGCACTCGCGTCTGGTAGAAGATTTTCAAGGCTTTCTAAGGCATCGGCCTTTCGCTTGTAGAGACCCAACACTAGAAGCCCCGACATCCCCCTTTCTCTCTTTCCTTGAATAAACTTTGCTTCTCTGATGCCAAACGAAACAACAAAAAAAAAGCTTAGCCGTGGGTAAGCTCGGCTATGCTAGGATATATACGCACCGGGAGCGACGGACGGACGGATGAACAGGCAGATTGATGGACTGATTGATTGTTTGATTGATTGATTGATTGATTGATTGATTGATTGATTGATTGATGGATGGATGGATGGATGGATGGATGGATGGATTGATGGATTGATGGACGGACGGACGGACGGATGGATGGATGGATGAATGGATGGATGGATGGACGGATGGACGGACGCATGGACGGACGGACGGACGGATGGACGGATGGATGGATGAATGGATGGATGGATGGATGGATGGATGGATGGATGGATGGATGGATGGATGAGATCAAAACTCAGTTCACACGCGCCGCAGTTGTCATCCGTAGTCGCCGCCGGTGTCCGTAACCACTTTCCTCGATAGAGAGAGAAAAAACAACATTTAATTAGAGTCCGGCGATGATAAATCGGTGGGGGCTTGAACCCCGGCCTAGGCATCAGCCGCGAGTCCTTGGGCTCGGGTGGCTTCTGCGGCTCGCTGGACGGCTCATACTTGCGGAGCTGAGCAGAGCCGCCTCCCAGTGCACCCTGCGGTTCGAGCCTGCCTCCATGTTTGTAGTGCTGACTGCGTCATTGAGACTCGAGCACTCCCATAACATATGCCCCACGGTTGCCCGGGAATCGCATGCTTTGCATTTATCTGTCGAATACAGGTGAGGGTAACAGAGGCGAAAGATCACTGGATGTGGAAAAGTGTCTGTTTGGAGTTGTCTCCATGCAACTGACTGCTTCTAGGTTAATTTGGTATGTCACTTTGCTCGAAATAAAAAAAAACTGGTACCAAAAACGCAGGGGGCTCGAACCGGGGTCATTGAGCCACACTGGCACTTACGACTTGTTCGCAACAGGGTTTGCAATTAACGTGGCGATACGCACAAAACCTGAATAAACGCTATCGCCTTCTGTTTTTATTATAATACAATTTGGAGTTTAACGTCCCAAAACCACGATGTGATTGTTAAAAAAATTGCCCGCAGCTTCCCTCGGGGGAACACTGAGGAGGATGCGGAGCATATAATTGGTTAACGGGGTGTTAAAGTGCGACTTACTTGGGTCGATGGCTACATTGGTTAACGTGGTTGTGAAATGGGGTGTTAAATTGCGACTTACTTGGGTCGATGGCTAAATTGGTTAACGTGGTTGTAGGAGGGGGTGTTAAATGAGTGAACACGTACACACGTATGCGAAAGGGCGGCGCTGGTCGAAGGGACGTCGATCATTGTGTTTGTGGATTCGTTGGAATTCATTTCACCGTGACCTTGGACGTCGAGGCGCCGTACAAACCAACCGACGAGCGGCAACTGAGCGAGCGAGCGCCGACCTTGAGTATATATACAGCGCGACGGCGCATGCGCTGTCAGCTGTCGAATGTTCTCGAAGGAGAAGCGCGCGCGCGGCACAGATGGCGACGGCGCGACGGCGCATGCGCTGTCAGCTGTCGAATGTTCTCGAAGGAGAAGCGCGCGCGGCACAGATGGTGGGCGACGGCGCGACGGCGCATGCGCGCGCGTCAGCTGTCGAATGTTTGAGAAGTGGTGCGGACGGCGCACTACAAGGCGCGAGTATAAGATGCTTCCGCATCTAAAACGCGTAGTGGACGGTTCCTAACATTGGTACCATGTAGTTCAAGGGCCTCGCACATCTCCGCCTCAATCGAAACGACATTTATTCTTGACGGTGCAGCTCAAGCGTCCTCCAAGTTTTTTTTTCTGTAATGTACAAAACGTTTTATCCTTTTAAAATGTACAACTTTGCTCACGTTCTGAAAATGAAGGCTTTGTCGTCAATTTCCTGTCGTGCATCACGTGGAAAAGAAGATGAGGAAGCAACGACCTCGTGCAACGCGCACCGAGAACGGTGAAGAAGAATCGTGGCAGCCTGCGTAGGTCGATCTCTCCAAGTAGGGCTTCGTGGTACGGCAGCGTTCTGTCCTCAAGCGCTTCCCACCTCTGGAACGTGTCTGGTGCTCAGGAGGGGATCGGGACTGCGAAGGCGCCGCAACTTGTTACAACGAGAGCTTTTAGCGCGTAGGTAAGTGAGAGGTATAGCCGTGGACCTTGTATCTGTGCGATGCGTCTATCGTGGATGCTACGCCGATATTTACGTTTAATCATTCCCAGGATTTAGGGACGTGTACTTGGCGCCATCTCTCAGCGGCAGCAACGGTGTCCTGGCATTACTGAATGGTAAATAGGTGAAAAAATTGTATGTTTTTATATATTTAAGCTAATTATTGAAAACGACTACGAGATATATAATGGCAGAGACCTAGTGCAACAATCTGTCGAAACTTCAGTATCGTACTACATGATGTCTGGCTTCCCGAAACAATTGAACACCACCCTTTCGAAATACATGGGGCCCATTGAAAAATATTCAAACACTCTGGGAAGCCACGTGGTTTATGGTGCGACACTGTAACGTTACAGAATGTTTTATTAAGTCTGCTATGCAGAACCGGGAAGTCGTTTCCCATAACTATCTTTTCCTGTCAGGTATACTATTTTCGCCTATTTCCCATTTAGTTACGGCATGCCACCACTCTCACCGACAAGAGATAGCGCCACGTGCAAACGTCCCCAAATTCTGATCGCGACTGAGCAAAGTTTCTGCCTAAGCCATGCGACTCCGCCCTATGGGCCTTTCCCGCGGTGTAGTAGCTACCCATCAGGCATGATCATCGGCTACGTTCACACGCTTTCACTCGCACATTTAACAAATGACGCGCGAGTAGAAGTTTACGATTTGTACTTCACAACGGACCCAACAGCACCGCTAACGGCGATGGCTGAATGCATCGGGGCTGTTCACATAATTGCGATTTCAATAAAACGGTTAGGCATTCGGCGCCTAATACTAGATGAGTTTCGAGGAGTAGGCGCACGCTTTGAGTGCTTTCTGCTTTCGCGCCAGCTGGTTCGCTGGAAGCTGCGCAAGAAGGAGATGTCGATGGAGTCGCGTGACATGTGTGGGTCAAAAAAAAAAAGGTTTAACAATAGCCTAATATCATTATCGAATTTGGATGGAACAACATAAAAGCCCTACAAGCACAAACCATTTACGGTAGTTCGTGACTTTAGTGAAGAAATTATGAACCTTATATTGGACCGAGCTTTGTCGTCGGTTCTTATTCACTATGGGGTTGCACGGGTTACACGTCGGCAAGGGGGTGAAAAATGGGCACTTGCCCCCTTCAAGCTACACTAGCGTTTCCTTCACTCCATCGCTCAGCCATGACGCCACACGGTTTTGCACCACCCCGATTAAGACTATGTCCTACCGACATCCATGTAAAGGGAAAAAAAGATGAGTCCCTTCGTCAGCGCGCCTCATGACCTTGAGCACTTCATTCTTTCAGTGATCGCGAGAGCGTGCATGTGGAGGCACCCGGCGGCGGCCACGGTGACAACGTTGCTCGCGAAGCTCAAGTCAGCCAACGGCCACACACTTGGTTGTATTACGCAATACTTTGTGTATATGAGTTCACTTGTAGAGAGGAGAGGGACTGATTTATAGCTGGCTTTGAGAATTCAATCGAAATCCCAGTATACGCGTGCTGTACAATAGATAGTTAGGCTCACGCGGTTCAGGGAGCCTCGACGGCCGGTCGGCAGCGTTTGCTGACCACGCTCAAAAAGTGTTACAGGGCCTCTTTGAATTGTCAAAACCTCGCCTGCGTGCCATTCGAATCTTTTTAAACCGCTGAAAATTCGATGCTTCCAAGTAACGAGCGGCAGACTACTTAGCATGCAGGGGGAGGTAGCACTCTTCAAAGGACAGTAACGAGCGCATAATGTTCAGGGAAGGAAACGTGTATCAGCAATGCAGGAGACAATTATTGTTCAGGGACAAGACGCGCCTCCAAGGAGTGCAAAGCTTCTGAAAAACACTCTCTCCACTCTGCACACGATGTTGAGACCCGTGCGAAGGTGGCTTGAACGTTGCGTTGGAGTATCTGCACAGATGTCACGGCCTATGCCGCTCGGAAGGAGAAATGCACGTATGGCAAGCCGTTTATCTGCTTCTCCGTTAAACTTCGAACGTCAACAAACTGCCCCAGTTTTCCAGGCCTCTGTATAATCAAGTATAGGTGATCATAGGGCACTAATGCAGCCTTCATCGAGTCACCTGGCTTATTGCGTTATTGATTTACGGTTTTCGTCGTTTGAATTAACTACCCTTTATTCAATTTCATTGTTCAGTGCGTAGTGGCCGCACATTTTATTCACTATAAAACCGTTTGTGCTTAGCACAACATTATAATTACGAGCAGCATGCAGCTTTGGTGGCAGGCCTTTGAAATCGGGAAGCAGGGCAAAATGTCATGCGTGAGATAACCTTTGGTTTTTCTCAGAGAAAAAGAATTTGCGTTTCTAGATAGCTGGCAAGCTTCACGTTTAGTTTTATCGTTGTTTTACACGTTTAATCCTCTATATACAATGAAGCGCGTGAGTTTGACATGGCTCAGATGGTCTTTTTACGCATGCGCTGCTGATTCTTGCGTTGGGGTGTGTGTCTGATTCTTCAATAAACATTCAGAGTAAAGTTCAGCGCTTGTCCTGTGTGGTTTTTCTTCTCTGTCTTCGTTTGGCTTTCCGCTGACTTCATCTTCCTGTGTCTCAAAGTACAGGCCTGCAGGAGGCACGATGAGCTGTACGTTCAGTTTCGAGTATTGCCGGGTGCCTCAATGTTTCAAGGGTCACGTGACCATTTTTTTTGCGAACACAGGCGCAAACAGGTTGGGGTCATGCCTTCCTCCAAGAAGCAGAGCGGCAAGAAAGTCGTCTGGAAGCAGGCGAGTCGAAAGGGGTGCAGCGTCCGCCTGTTGCTGGGCTACGCGGCACCCCTACTCCTGACGCCGGCGGCTGTCGTCAACAGCGACGTGAGTACACACCACCGCACGTGTTCCACGTCGATTTTCCCCTCAGCTGAGTGCAGAGCTGCGAACGAGCCGCACTGATTGGCGCGTACGAAGTGCTCTCTTGTATGTCAAAGCCAATGTACTATTGGCGTCAAACGAGACTAAGGCACGTTGACTTTGAATGCATGTTTAAGCTGCGCGACGTCCAATCGTTGGAAATATTGTAAACGCGCACGCAAGAAGCACAGACTTCCAATGGTATCTCTTTCTAGAAGGTAGAAGGTTTATAAACGGTAAAAAGTTGCAATCGCATTGATAATCTTAGTATACGAAAATGTTGCAAGAAAACGCTGAAAGACGTTTTCCTTGCGTGTTCGATTATAGCACTGACCCCCGGCTATCCGCGTTGAACATACTTAAGAGTGACGTCGTGTAACAGTTTCTATCACTCGCCCAAATAAGCTTGGACAGCAGAGCGTAAGTGCTCGATCACGTGTTATTCTTGCTTGTTTGGTTCCCTACAGATGATGTGGTGCCTGTCGCTGTGTCTGCTCATAGTCACGTGGACCCTGCTGGGCACCGTGCCTGTGCCGCTCGCCTGGCTGCTTCCCTTCTTCGTCCTTCCCCTGGCGGGCGTCACCTCCATCTCGGACCTCTCCCACATGTTCATGGAGGTGAGTTGCGCCACCTGGCCAGGACGTGACCTATTCGTGTAGATGCATCGAAAAGGTATCGTATTGTTAGCCGTACAGCTGAACCGAGACATATTTGAGAGGCTGCCACGCAATGAGGGATCGGTGAGAGGAGGGCAATAGGAGAGAGAGAGCTAGCCATGGTGGAAAAGAGCCCAGGACAAACTGTCTATGCTATTGTGTAAAAGCGCTGCTATTGAGATTAGGGAAAGCCCAATGAGGAGCTATATAGGTTGAGTGGTAAACGGGTGGTAAACGGAATAGTGGGTGAGGAGTGATGTAAGGTTTACGAAGGCGAGAAGGAGGTGGGGAGGGTTTAAAGAGCATCACAACCAGAAGTGAGGGTGAGGAAGAAGAAAATGATGGTCCACTGCCAACTTCTGCTGTTTTTCCCACCAGTGCGTAGATGTCTCACTTTTTCGTTCTCTCGTACAAACCACCAGGACAGCCTGTTGATCCTGCTGCTCGGCATGAACGTTCTGGTGGCCGTGGGCGAGGAGACGGCGCTGTGCTCGCGAGTGGCGCTGTACGTGATCGAGGCGTTCGGTCTGCGCCTGCGCGGCATCCTGCTGGGCATCACGGGCGTCACCTTCCTGTCGGCGCAGCTGCTGATGGGCGGCTCTGCCACGCTGCTCATGTGCGCCGTCGTCGAGGCCACCATGTTCGAGCTGCAGCACGACATCATCGCGGCAACCATCGCGCACGGCAAGCGAAGAAACGTACGTTGCGCGTTGGTAACGTAGCACGGCGGAGATATGTACGTATGCCATCGACGATGGAACCCTCGTTTACACCCCGTATTGCGTTCTCACTACCATATCGTTGTTTTGGCTCGTGAAACTCCGGTGGTTATTATATTCTTTAGAGATACAGCTGTATTGAAATAGAATACTCATCACTACAGTTTCTGCAGTAAAAGTTATGTGCTTGCCCAGTTCACCTCTACGCTGCGAGATGGCGCACCACCTATCCAGCCACCCACGTTGATGGCTGCTGTAATACCGTAATGTTATATAACGATGCGAGTTTGCGCTTGAAGTGAAGATATCTTCCACTTTTTCTGCGAAAATTTCACCGACGATTACTTTACTTACTGCCTGATGCAAATCCTGAGCGCAAGCTGTTTAGGTGTTTTGATTTGGCAATAAGTTGAGGCAAACCAGTTGAGAGAGGCGTGTGCGTGTAGTCGAACGGTTTACGTTAAGAGCGCCGCGAGTAGTGTGACTCGCGTGGACTCTTCCGTGCAGCCCGTTTAGAGTGAGTGTATAGAACGACTTCTTCGCCAGCCTGGAGACCACAGAAGGCCGCATGTGGGCGCGTTCCACAACAGCTGCCGCACATGGGGCTCCATCCACACAGCTCTTTATTTCTACCTATCAGGAGTCTCTGATACGCGGCCCACGAAACTTGTAACTTGCTCCCCGAGGCCCACACATGACTGTTAATAAGTATGTTCGTGAGCTATACAGGCGTGACTCGCCTCAACTATTGTTTTCGTGAGGCACCATACATTGAAACATAACCGTGGAAGAAAAAAATCACAGCATATCCACGGAGTGAATGATGATGAGTGGGGTGAATCATCCGTCAGCCCGTCCGTGATTCCGTCCGTCCGTTAGGTCTTACTTCCGTCCGTCCGCGCGACCAATCGTGCGTCCATCCACGGGTCCGTCCTTCCATCCATACGTCCGAGCATCCGTCCGTGAGTCCGTCTGTCACAGGTCCCGTTAATTAGGGAGGCGATCGCCGGGCTAATTCCAAGGGCCGAAGTATCGGCCCCCCGAACCTCACCACGAAAGCGTGGACAATTTAGAAGTGGTCCTATTTGGCGCGCCAGCGGACGCCGACTGTGGCCCAAAGAACGAGTCCGAGCTGAGAGCTGATAAACAAAACAAAATTATATTCTCAATTATGGCAGATCAAAACGATACACAAGTATGCACACTCGACAATAGTTGAATACAATATGTCAACTATCAAACAATATGTCAACTATCAAACTACACAGTACAATCAGCCACTCTCGAAACAACGGACACAGACAACAACACCGACTACAATGCAGTCGCATGCATCGAACAACCAAGACACTTAAAGACTAAAGAGATAGAAAACCTATTCAGTCCAATGTTCTTGGAACAAAAGTCTCGATGATACTTTTCCGAGAATCACTCACTCAAAGCCTAGCGTTGTTGTCGTTCCGCTGCCCCCGAAGTTTTTCTTCCAGGAAACCTCGCGTCTTCACTTGGCCGCTCTCCAAGCTTCAAACTTCTTCACCGGAAACACGTCGGCTTCACACTCGCAGCTGTTGCCACGCGTCTTCGCTCTATAGCGGTAGACACAAACTCTTGCCTGTAGCTCGAGTCGTCACCCCTCAGGTGAAAATCCTCTTCTTCTCCTCCTTTGTCTCAGAAGACAAAAGGCTTCGCCCACAAGGCGGAACACCCTACGCACTCTGGCGCATACTTTCTTCTTCTCCTGCTTTGTCACTAAGGACAAAACCTTCACCGACAGACGTGGCGGGATACCCTACGCACTCTGGCGTTAACTTCCTTCTTCTGCTGATCTCCCATCTCCGCTTTAAATACCTTCCGCGCGAGATTCCAGAAATTCTCATCATTTCGTCGGCGCGATACGCAGCGAAGGTTGGGGAGAGGGCGAGATGGTTCGAAGGCCGTCCGCGACGGATGACGCAACCCGGCATCACCCCACCCCTTTCCATCTAGAACATTCCAGGGCTTGACCGGGCGCCGATGAGACGAGGCTCGTCGGCGAACCCACGCTTCTGAGGGGAGAAGGACGCGCGCCCGGGGAGTCTTTGGATGCTTGTTTTCTGTTTTTTTATCGTTGACCTCTCGGCGCTTCGTCGCGAGAATTTGGCGGCGCGCCCTTTTTTGAGCGCTCGTTTTGTGACACCGTCCATCCATCTGTCTGTTTGTCTGTTTGTGCGTCCATCCGTCCATCCGTCTGCTAGTCCGTCTGCCCGTCCGCGCGTCCATCCAGTGAATACTCCAAGTACCGCCATCTATCCTCTCGCATCCCATGTGGCACCTACGTGCTATAGAGTGGGTATGTGCAACTGGTGGCTACGTACTACTACATACATACAAGGGATGGACCGGCCCACGCCTTAAGGAGCTTCACCCCTAAGACTTCATTTTAGAATAGGTGTCCAGGTTTTCGTCATTGTGGCGATCGGTATCGATGTGTCGTTGGAGTCTATGTTGGAATACTGTGCCTCATATCTCCTTTAGAAATGGTCCTTACAGGAGATGTGGAAAGGTGATCTTTTAAAAAAAGGTAACGTGCGTTTGCTGACACTATATGCAAACTACAACCACTCCCCCGTCTCTCCCGCTCTTACCTTCTTCCCTGTACCGAGTGGCCTTTGTAGATTGTGTGACTACGTCCAGCTGGTTGAGGTACGGGAGTTTGGGAATTTTAGCATTGGCATTTTTTTCTGGCGTGTTGGTAAACGAAACTCGAAAACATAATGAGCGCTAGCAAACAGGGCGTTTGGTGTTTCCTGGAAATAGAACTGCTGAAGTTAGCACATTGTGCTGTCGTCTTCTTTACGTTCCTTTGTGTTAGCTCTCAATGTGTTTCCGAAATTGGGATTCCTGCTACATATGGCATCAGCGGACGCCCGCCCCGCATACCATAGTAATGACGTAACTGGAAGAGCTCGATGATGCGTGCTGCGGTGGCGCCGTGGGTGACTGCAGCGGAACCTGTCGTTTCGTTACGGTCGTTCCTTCCTCCTCGCGCTCTCCTCGATATCGCCGCCTTATATCCTCCGCTGCACGTTCGCTCTTTTTCATCCTCAATGAATGAATGAATGAATGAATGAATGAATGAATGAATGAATGAATGAATTATTGAACAGATTTTATTTCTGAAAAGACACAGGAAAACAAAGTGAAGCTAAAGGCCATTCGGCCTGACGTGGCTTCGCTACGGTTAATGCCAAAACGTCCAGAAAGCAGTGCTACATTTTTCCATTGTTATCAAAGTAAAAGAAGCAGCAAAAAATAACAGAGTACAATACTATAAATATTCTCAAATAGGCTACGTACAAAATCAGACGACATGGCTCTTCACATTGTATACAAATAAATTTAAGACACACACTCACAGCATTGTATGACATATTCATACACTCGTATAATACACTCATATATTTATACATACATCTGCACAAGTGTACCATCGTTCACTTTGCCGGTTATGATGACGACAACGCTACTCATCTCGAGAACTAAGAGCTTCTCGCTAAAAAGTTTACGCAATGCTGCCGATATCCTCGGACGCAGGTGCGCACCACCGTGGGCGGAGACGTGGTGATGACACCCGTGCACGTGATGATCATCTCGCCGCGCAAGACGCCCTCCAGTGGCACCTCTCTCGACGACGACGAGGACGACTTCGACGAGATGGACGAGAGTAGCGAGGACGACGAAGACGACATGAGACCTCGCGTTCTGGTGCCGTCCATGGCTCCCTTCGACGCCCGGAATCCGGGCGCTTACTATCAGCTGCACGGGAGTGTGCCTGACGGTGCGTACGCATGACGACCTTGGGCTTTGGCTAATCTTCTTCACGCAGAAGTGCGTGGGACGGGGTTGCCATATTTGATGCCATGTTCGTATCCATGTATGCGCTCGAGTGCGTGTGCACGCACACGTGCAAAAGTGAAATTATTGTTTTTATTGGGGGCGGAGGGGAGATATGTGTCTGAAACACGTTCTGCACATTTAATAATTGCTGTGATTTTACGACTCGCAACACCAATATTAATATGAGGAACGCCATAGTGGAGGGTTCCGGAAACTGCGGCCGTGTGGGGCTAAATGGAAGGACATGGGCGTCAAACATTTTGGCCTCCGTCAAAGACTCCTCCGCCGTGGCAGGTAATCGATACAGCGACTAGTGGGGCGTCACATTTACTGCCGGGTGGGTCGTCTTCGACTCGTTACGCTATTCGCATTGTGCGACGACTGGTTGTTCTTTCACTGTTTCAAAACGCTCTCTAAGTCTTAATAATGTGGTTGCTTTCCCGGCATCAAACCTGCCTAAGGCAAATTTGCCACCAAGTCCCAAGCACCGGTGTGGCTCTGCGCCAGGGGTGCCCAGATTTCCTTAATCAAACCGATTGAGAAAATATGTTACGAAATGCGGATACGCTCTTGAATAAATCTTCTGGGTGAGTAATTGAACGTGCCGGCGATCTTCCATTTGAGCGAGCGAGTTCTCGAGGCGAGAAGCTGAGAAATAATTTAAAATAGGCAGAAGCGCTTTGTAGTTGCACTATCATCTGAAAAAAAAAAGAAAAACAAGCCGCAGAAGAAAACGCAATGTACGCCTAATGAAGCTTGCCGTTCTCTGCACTGCTAAATCGCAAGATGTGCTATATTAAGCGCAATAGCGCTAAAAAGTCGTTTGACAGAAATTTTGGCGTCGGCGTAGTTGTGAGCGAAAAATAATCATCTTCTTCGTGACCGAAAAATTGCAAAGGTTGCGAATGAAATAATAAAAATTTTTAGCTCCGAGTGAGAATAGAAACCAGCCCGTTTGTGAGGCGAGCAGTTGTACACAAACTTCTTTTGCTTGAAAATGCAGTGAAATCAACGTTCACGCTTCAGAAAGACGCGCTTTCTGTATACAGGCTTCACAATACATGTAATATCGCAGCAATATTGTGTGGTACAAGCGTATACACTGCCATCGAGCGTCAGAACACGTGATTGCCATTACGACTTCGTTGTTTACAGTCGCTCACCCACTGCTAAAGGCGCACGCGTTGCTGCAGCGCGTATTCTGTAAAGGTCACGTGGTGCGTGCATTATAGTAAGTTTGAAATCATTGTTGCTCGTGGTTTAAACCATATTACCCGTTACATGCGACGCGGCCCCGTGCGAAAGCGCTTCGCTGACAGGAGCCATTTTCAGCTTTATCGATTACATTGTCGTAATCCACAATTGAAACTTCTCGAGCAACATCGCACAATGAATATTGAGCACTAAGTCGTTGAAGTACGCACTACGGACGGGATATTGTTATTAGATTTGTGGGGTTTAACGTCCCAAAACCACCATATGATTATGAGAGACGCCGTAGTGGAGGGCTCCGGAAATTTTGACCACCTGGGGTTCTTTAACGTGCACCCAAATCTGAGTACACGGGCCTACAACAATTCCGCCTCCATCGGAAATGCAGCCGCCGCAGCCGGGCTTTGAGCCCGCGACCTGCGGGTCAGCAGCCGAGTACCTTAGCCACTAGACCACCATGGTGGGGCTCGTGTTTAGCTCTCGAAGGCGAAGCTTAAGGGTGTTTATTAGTCGTTTCCTTTACCACCGACAGGCGATGCCACAATTGGTTTACCTGCTGTGGCATTTCGGCCAACGTCGTGTTTCTGATTCTGCTATTGAAAGCTCATGAAGAGTTTCGCAACTCGTAAGATTCAACGTGGCCTTTGCGATCGGCTCCCCGAACACGTGTGTTAGAATAAATGCTCTACGATTTTGAATACGGTGTACTGTTCTCTTGTAGAGAAATAAGCTGTCCCATCAAAGATTCACTACAACGTTGTTTCTTTAGAAAAAAAAATTACACCATATTCATGAAGTGGGGCGAATGATTAGTGAGGCAAAGCTTCGAAAAGTTTTATCGGCGAACTGTGAAGCTGATGGCCGCGTTCATTCGTCCGTCTGTCTGTCTGTATGTCAGTACGTCCATTCGTCTGTCCGTCCAGCTAGTGAACACTCTAAGTACCGCCATCTCGCATCTTTTCATCATATATTCATCATAATCAAGTGCCACTATACGGCGGACATTCCAAGGACTAAAAGTAGAGGTGGCTACTAGATACAGCAGACGGACGTCCCACGTCTTATGGAGCTTCGCCCCTAAATGTGTAATGATCTAGAGTAACAGGTACTCTACTTAGGGAGAGCAAAAAGGCGCCCCGGATTCCCAAGTCAGGACACTATGTGTGACACGAAGCCACTTCCTGTAACTGTAAACCAGACAAGGAACTTGGGACAAATGTGTTTTGAGTACTTAGTTCTCAACTATGGGAAAGTAGTGGACCGTCCCTAACACGACACGAAAACCTCACTGACAGGTACTGTATGTTGATGCATATATGAAACGTTACACTTAACTAAAATCATCTCGAAAAACCTCCATGCTAGATCGGGCTACTTATCAAGATTACGCTCCTATGCAAGATAAGTTTACTTGTAACCTTCACAGCAAAACGTACAGCAAGAATACTTAATAGGTCTGCATTTTATCTTTTAATCAAGCGGCTGCAACTAAAATTTTAGAATTGTGCTTTTCAAATGTCTGCCATGAATTCGTCCCCAAGCAATAAGATCGACAAGAAGTAGTAATGGTATGCCTGCGAATGAATAAAAAGAAATGGCAGCATATCCACGGGGTGGATGACGGAGAGTGTGGCTAAGCATCTGTCCGTGTATTCTTTCTTGCTTCCGTGCGTCCATGCGTCCATCCATGCGTCCACCCATACGTCCATCCGCCCGTCCATTCGTGCATCTGTACGTGCGTGCGCACGTCCATCCATGCGTCCGTCCATGCGCTCGTCCATGCATCCACCCTGCGTCCACCCATGCGTCCATCCGTTCATGCAGCCCTCCGTGCGTCCGTCCATGCATCTGTATTTGTGTCCATTCGTACATCTAGTCAACACTCCAAGTACAACAACCTCGCATCTTTTCATTACATATTCCGTATATAGAAGCACCGTTATCCAGCAGACATTCCAAGGACTAAACGAGAGGAAGCACACGCACACTTTCTTACGGCTGGCGCTTCGTGCCTACTTCCCACCTTTAACCACCTCGAGTTCATGGTATATATAAGTTCACTGTATTCATGGCACTGCGGCCCAACGCTCGCTAAACCTTTCTGAAACAAAGGAGATTATGTCCAGCAAGTATAACGTAGCAACCTTTTCTTGTCAGATACTGCTCAATGTGCATGCCAATTGCTGCTAATGGGGAAGGAGAGACAGAAGAATTCGGCTTTTAGTTAACGCAAACGCTGCGATTTTTTTTATTGTTCAACAACCCACAGGACAAATCTCCCACGGGCACCCCCTTGGAGGTCAAAGCGTAAGACATGTTACGTACTACGAGGGACGAACGGGGGCCACTTTAAGGAGCTTCGCCCCTAAAAAAAGCTCATTTATCTGAAGTGGGCGCCGGGCAGGCCAATGGTCATTTAGTGCTCTGTATGTTATGGCGAAGCGAATTTCGGTGAAAGGGGGTGGGGGGGGGGGCACGAGTTGTGTGACACTCCCAGGCTCCGCCACTGCCACCACCTAGTGTTTCGCTTAACATGATACGTTGTCTATCGCTATTAGCACCAACTGTATTAACTATTTACCCGGGCAGAGGTGGTTTGTAAAACCTTTACGCTGTCACGTTTTCTATCTTTCGTACAAGCAAAGAGAATTATCCCGGGCTCTATATATTTCTTTGGAAGGTGAAACTGCCTAAACTGCATACGAGTGTAAACTGTTCAAGCTATTCTGCAACATCCTTCGCTCCAGGTTGTCGAAGTTTTTGCAGACCTACACGAAGGCACGCCTTGGCGCGATGTCGTTGTCTCGGCACGCAGAACTTCAGAAATTAAAAACCACCTTTCAAACCGCGTTCCCCAAAATATGCGGGTTAACCGACAAAAAAAAAAGCTGCCATCCATAACGACTCGCTGGTTAGTGGCAACGATGCCGAACGATTGATGGTTATCGAGTAAAATAATTCATTAACCATTCATTGAAAGGAGGTCGTAATTTTGTGCGCAATGCGCGTTTTGTGCGCGATGCATGGTGTGTTGCTGCTGTTCGCCATTGTCACCGGCGGCTGATAATTACCTTCAGAATTACGCGCAACCTGACAACAAATCGAGCTGTAGCCTTTTGTGTGTTGTAACTATCTAACTGCCATTCTCCTATTTGTTTTTTCTTCTCGTTTGACGTAGATCCAAGATACATCGTTAGCATGGACGCTGTTATACCAGAGATTGAGGAAAATGAGGATCCCAGTAAGTCGCATGTGCCATTCTTTTTTTTTTCGTATCGACCAGTCTGATTGTTTCGTTACCATATATGAACAGACGTATGTGGAGATATATGTGCTTGCGGTAACTGCGTTCGAAAAGTAAAAGTTACCTCAAACAATCAGAAGCAAAACTCTTTTTTCAAAACGTCTGTACGGTGGTTGAGGTTTGCGATGTACATACATACATGTACATACATACAAACATACATACAAACGATGTACATACATACAAACGCTATCGAACAGCACTTCGAGCGTTCCGAATGAACGGCATTTGGAACAAACGCTATCACGGTGTTATCGATACAATTCGACTATTCGAGAAACCCTCGCGCCGAGGGGTATATATTCCCGCACAGCCGATGCCGCGACATTTGCTCGCCGACGCTCACTAGCGTTCCCCGTCGTTTTGCCGGCCGCTGCTTTGCCGCTTGTGTATTCTTTCAGTTGT
This sequence comes from Rhipicephalus microplus, assembly GCF_043290135.1. NCBI lineage: Eukaryota > Metazoa > Arthropoda > Arachnida > Ixodida > Ixodidae > Rhipicephalus > Rhipicephalus microplus. The sequence continues at coordinate 166,362,291 of NC_134705.1, read as the reverse complement.
TTGGGGAGCACAGGTTCACTCCAATAAACTTGTTTTCCTTATAGACAACTGCGTCGTCCTTTGCAGCGTGACTATATATATATATATGGTCACGTTACTCTCGACAAACTTGATAAAAAAATGAGCTCGTTTAGTCGACTACTCAAGCAGCGGCTCAGAGAGATCGTCTTTTTCTTCTTTCCCTCTTCGATCTCACCCAAGCAAACCATGTGGCAATAGTCCCCCCCTTTGAAAGCATCGACTCGATGCTCGTAAATAAAAAAAAATGAAGGTATACACACGCAGATATAGAGAGCCAAAAGAGGAAGAGTGCCACTACTCGCAGCGCAAATGAGGAAGTTTCGCCAACACTTCCGCCAAGCGCAAAAAGATAGTGCATAAAAACACAGGAGAACACAAACAGCAGCAGCAACGCAATGTCACGGCATGTCGTAGCACGTGAAACCACAAGGGCTACTGTGTGAAGTAGGGCTTCAGCCGAACGACATGCAAGGTTTCGGGCCGAAGCTGTCGACGAGAAGACGCTGCGCCGTCCGGAAATACCTCGCAGGTAAGATCTGTGATTCGTCTAAGAACCTTGTACGGTCCAAAATAACGGCTTAGGAGTTTTTCGGATAAGCCTGGTCGCCGGACAGGGATCCACACCCACACTCGGTCCCCAGGGTGGTAGGTGACATTTCGATGGCGGAGGTTGTAACGTCGTGCGTCTGCATCTTGTTGGTGACTGGTGTTTATGCGAGCTAGCTGACGAGCTTCTTCGGCGTATTGAGTGTATTGCTCAGCATCTTGAGCAAGTTCATTGCTTTGGTCGCACGGAAGCATAGCATTGAGCATGGTTCGCACGTTACGTCCGTAAACAAGTCGGAAAGGCGGAAATCGCGTTGTTTCTTGCGTTGCCGTATTATAAGCAAACGTGATGTATGGAAGAATCTCGTCCCAGGTTTTATGTTGTACGTCCACGTACATTGACAGCATGTCCGCTATGGTCTTGTTAAGCCTCTCTGTCAGTCCATTGGATTGCGGATGATAAGCCGTTGTTTTTCGATGACTTGTGCAGCTCAGTTTAAAAATGTTCTCCATCATTCGTGCTGTAAACGACGTCCCTCTGTCCGTAATCACGCATGACGGGGCACCATGCCGTAGGACGATTTGGTGCACGAAGAACTGCGCGACTTCAGAGGCCGTGCCATGGGGTAACGCCTTTGTTTCAGCATAACGCGTAAGATAATCTGTCGCAACTATAATCCATTTGTTCCCAAAGGACGACAAAGGGAAGGGTCCGAGAAGGTCCATTCCCACGAGGTCAAACGGTGTCCGTGGTGGTGCGATCGGCTGGAGCAGGCCCGCGGGTCTCACAGGTGGAGTCTTGCGGCGCTGGCACTCACGGCAGCCTTTCACATATCGATGTACACTAGTTGATCGTCGCGGCCAGTAATACTGTTGGCGTACTCGGGCGAGAGTTCGCGAATAGCCCGAATGTCCTGACGTGGGCTCGTCGTGGCACGCCAGGGGGATTTCATCACGCATGTCGGTAGGAACAACGAGTAGGAAGGCTTTGTCGCTACCACGGGCGTTTTTCTTGTAAAGAATGCCTCTTCTTAGACAAAAAGAGGACAGTTCACGAGCAATGTGTTGAGAGACCTGAGAGTTGCGGCCTTCCAGGGAATCAATGACAGGGCGTAATTCATCGTCTGCCCGCTGCTTTGACATATATTCGGAGTCACTAACTGCTCCGAGAAAGGCATCTTCATCTTCGGAGCCCCTGACAGCGTTCCCCACAGGTGCTCGAGAAAGCGCGTCGGCGTCTTCGTGTTTGCGCCCTGACCTGTACACAATCGTAGTATCAAACTCCTGCAAACGCAAACTCCACCGTGCGAGACGGCCGGATGGATCTCTGAGATTTGCCAGCCAGCAGAGCGAGTGGTGGTCAGTCACCACTTTGAAGGGACGACCGTAGAGGTAAGGCCGAAATTTGGTCGTCGCCCACACGACTGCGAGGAATTCTTTTTCTGACGTAGAATAGTTGGTCTCAGCTCGAGAAAGAGTACGACTGGCGTAAGCTATCACATGCTCAACACCGCCGTGTCGTTGTACAAGGACAGCGCCAAGTCCGACGTTGCTGGCATCTGTATGAATTTCTGTAGCAGCGTCCTCATCAAAATGGGCAAGAACAGGGGCTGTTTGCATTCTCTGTCGTAACTCTGTGAACGCTGTATCTTGTTCTGCGCCCCAAGTAAAGGGTACGTCATCTCGGGTGAGTCGCGTGAGAGGTTCAGCTATCTTAGAGAAGTTGGCGATAAATCGGCGATAATACGCGCACAAGCCGAGAAAACGGCGTACTGCTCTTTTATCTGATGGGACAGGGAAGGCGGCGACAGCAGCAGTTTTGTCTGGATCAGGTCGCACTCCATCTGCACTAATGACATGTCCCAGAAATTTCAGCTCTTCATAGCCGAAATGGCATTTTTGGGGTTTCAGCGTAAGTTCAGCTGTGCGAATGGCTTCCAGAACCTTTCTCAGACGCTTCAGATGTTCTTCAAAAGCTCTCGGAAAAGATGACCATATCATCGAGGTAGACAAGGCAGCTTTGCCACTTCAAGCCAGCGAGAACTGTGTCCATCATCCTCTGAAAAGTGGCTGGTGCAGAACAGAGGCCGAAGGGAAGAACTCGGAATTCGTAAAGTCCGTCTGGAGTCACAAACGCGGTTTTTTCTCGGTCTCGTTCATCCACTTCAATCTGCCAATAGCCACTCTTTAGATCGATGGACGAAAAATACTTCGCACGTCGTAACCTGTCGAGGGAGTCGTCTACCCGTGGAAGCGGGTAGACGTCCTTTTTTGTGACGCTATTAAGCTTCCTGTAGTCAATACAGAATCGCAGCGTTCCGTCTTTTTTCTTTACTAGAACGACTGGCGAGGACCAAGCGCTGCTGGATGGTTTAATAATCCCGTCATCGAGCATCTCTTTTACTTGTGTCTGAATAGCCTCGCGTTCTTTGGCAGAAACGCGATAAGGCTGCTGCCGGATGGGGCGGACGTCATCGTCGGTAATAATTCGATGCTTCGTGAGGTGTGTTTGACGAACTTTAGAAGAAGATGCGAAGCAAGATCTAAACTCCCTTAAAAAGTCGTGAAGTGCAGCCTTTCTCTCGTCTGACAGCGTCGAATTAATGTCGATGTAGTCTAGAAATTCCTTACCTTCATGCGTTTCCTCGGACGCGAAGCACTCCGTGACGTCGGCAACAGGTTCTCCATAAGCTAGGGTGGTTCCACGGAAAAGATGCCGGTGCTCGTAATTGAAGTTCGTAGCTAGTATCGTTGACTGTCCGTCACGGACGCGCACAACACTTCGGGCGGCGCATACACCTTGGAGCAGCAGAAGTGATAAGTTGCTTTCAGCCACCACGTCGCCGTCTTGGAAGTCTTCACAAGTGACTTCGATGGGAACAGTTGCTCGAGGTGGCAGCGTCACACTGTCGTCAGCAACACGCAGCGCAGGTCTACGGCAGTTATCAGCGTCTCGATCTGTTGCGCCTTGAGTCGAGAAGGTCACGATGCGCTCACGGAGATTTATGATGGCACCGTATTCCCGAAGGAAGTCCATGCCGATAATCAGCTGACGCGAACAGTCGGGAAGAACGAGGCAGCTGAGCACAAACGTTGACGCACGAATTTTCACTCTTGCGGTACAGCGACCCAGCGGTGTTACAACGTGTCCTCCAGCTGTTCGAATTCGCGTTCCATTCCACGGCGTGATCACTTTCCTGAGATCTTTCGCCAGCCTCCCGCTGATGATCGAATAGTCTGCACCAGTGTCTACCAATGCACTAACCTGAAGACCGTCAACCAGCACAGGTATGTCGAGCGACACGCGGTCACTAAGTTCAGATGCGGATGTCGGCGTTTCTTCGGCACTGCGATTATTCTCTGACGAAATGCCTTCGGCGTTGCGTGCAAGCATCGATGGGAGGTCTTCCGCACTTTGAGTCCCAGTGACCTTGCCCTCGAAGGCCACTGCCTTCAGTTTTCCCGACGAGGGCTCGGGGAGCGTTCCCGTGCCGTCACCCCAAAACGTGGCATAGTGGCTGCGGGTCTCCTCGGTGATGGTGACCGCGATTGCCGTCGTGTAAAAGGTGCACGCTGTTGCGCGAGATATTCTTCGATATCCCTTGGCCTTTGACCAATTCGGGGACGAGGGGAATTGACGGAAAATCCGCGCAGTCCAAGTTGCCGGTATGGGCATTCGCGGTAAATGTGACCAGCCTCCCCACAATGATAGCAGAGGGGTCGTCTGTCTGGCGTACGCCAGAGATCAGACTTGCGCGTCGGTGTACGGCGACTATCGATGTCCAAATCAGTGTGAGCTGACTGAATCGCGACTGACGGCATCATTGTCTGGATCGGGACGTATGGCATTATCTGGATCGGGACGTGCGGCATTGTCTGGATTGGGACGTGCGGCACTGGCTGGATCGGGACTCCTTGACCCGAAAGAGGAGTGGCAGATCGCAAGGCTTCCGCGTACGTACGACGGCGACTGTCAGTAGACACAAAGCCGTTTCCGGATGAACCGACGTGGGCGGCAAACGATGGGCGTGCAGCACCTGCTGGACCTCGTCGCGGATGACACTGGTGATGGAACCAACATCGATTTGCCTTGTCCCGTACATCTTTTCCATTTCTTCCCGGACGACAGATCGAATGATCTCGCGAATCCATTCGGGGCTCTTGCTCCCAGGGGTGGCGAAAATTTCGGGAGTTGAGGCAGCATTCACTTGACGGTCAAACTGGGCAGACCGTTGGTGCAGTACTCGCTCCATTGTTGCCGCTTCAGTAAGGAACTCAGCAACACTTTTGGGGGGACTACGCACCAAACCAGCAAAAAGTTGTACCTTCACACCACGCATGAGGTGGCGCAACTTTTTCTTCTGCCATAGCAGGATCCGCTCGCTTGAAAAGCCGTGTCATATCCTCGACGTACATCGAGACGGTCTCGTTGGGCATCTGGATGCGTGATTGAAGTGCACGCTCCGCCCGTTCGCGGCGGTCGGGACTCCTGTAGGTCTCCAGGAGGCGACGCTGGAACTCGCGCCAAGATGTCAGAACATCATCCCTGTTCAAAAACCACGTCTTGGCACCGTCTTTTAGGCACGTGTACACGTTCCGGAGCTTCGCGGCATCATCCCAGTAATTGATCGCTGCGACACGTTCGAACTCACTCAGCCAGTCGTCAACATCTTCATGCTGCTATCCGTGAAAGGGGCTAGGCATGAGCGGGTTCTGGACGGTGCAGTACACCGGCGTGGAAGGTGTCGGAGCTTGCATGGGATCTTTTGTCGAAGTCATAAGTAGCTGCGTCAGTGGTTGGTGTCTCAGGCGGTAGGCCTCGTTGGCGGCGGCTTACTCTATGAACAGGAGTGGTTACGGGTGCAGGGCTTGTGTTCCGGCTGCTGGACGGGGTCTTGGGCATCGGGTGGATTGCGAGACGTTGTACCCAGCAACTCCACCAGTCTTGTCACGTTACTCTCGACAAACTTGATAAAAAAATGAGCTCGTTTAGTCGACTACTCAAGCAGCGGCTCAGAGAGATCGTCTTTTTCTTCTTTCCCTCTTCGATCTCACCCAAGCAAACCATGTGGCAATATATATATATATATATATATATATATATATATATATATATATATACCGAATTTGTTGAACGTCATTCACGCTGGACCCGACGTATTGTATGTAAGAAAGAGACGACGAAACTTTCGTGGAAGCGTCTTTGCTTAACGTTTTCAGCTGGTGGACCAGCCTTCGTTAGAGTAATGTGACAAGTCGCGTGTTGGCTTGTCACATTACTCGGACGAAGGCTGGTCCACCAGCTGAAAACGTTAAGTAAAGACGCTTCCACGAAAGTTTCGTCGTCTCTTTCATATATAAATATATATATATATATATATATATATATATATATATATATATATATATATATATATATATATATATATACATATATATATATATATATATATATATATATATATATATATATAGTGTGTGTGTGTATGTGTGTGTGTGTGTATTGTACGCAGATCTTTGCCAGAATGTAAAGGCGCAGTGCATAGGAGCCTGACTACACGAACGTGTCGCAGCGTGTCAGCGAGTGGCTGTATGACGCGGCGCCGTGCCTTCTCCCTGTGGAGAGAGATAAGGCACCCAGCTACGCCAATCTGCGTGCCCTTCCTCTCCATAGAAAGAGGGCGTGGCGTCATAAAGAAGAGGGAGAGGAGTTAAACGAGCGCATCGATGCACTCTATTATAAAGCCGCTCGTTTACACTCTTCATACAGTACATGTGGTCAGGCAGTAAAGTCGTGTTAAGTTATTCGAATGCTGTATTCGGTCTTCTTGTCAAAGAAGAAAAAATTCACTACGCAACAGGTAAACTTTCTTTAGAGAGTGTCACTACATGTTCCACTGGCGAACAGTGTATGAGGTCTATTGTTGGATGGTGACTTGTATACGAGCTGCCGTCATTGTTCATGTAATTCGTTCTTCTCGTTTCTGCAGACGCGCCGAAGAAGAGCCCCATACTGAGGCACCGAAACACAGCCAAGGTATTCCTTCTGGAAGCGCAGTGAGTGCCTTATCTCGCTTAAAGAGGCCATGAAATATTTTTTGGATTAAACATAAAATTACTTGACTGGAAAAGCGTATTACCGCACATATTGAACGCCACGAAAATTTCAAGAATCTGCCCAGTACCAGCGGAGTTACAGATTCGTCACACGCTGCAATCACATTCTCTTTTCTGACGTCCCGACGGAAGCGCTTGAAGTTGAGCAGGGAGGGGAGGGGCAAACAAAAAACGTAACTCGCGCCTCGTGACCTCGAGCATATGTTTTTTTTTAATACGCGGCTTTCTCAGTGCGATCACGTGCGCACGCGTGGACAAGTGGCGGCCTCTCGCGGTGACCTCTGAAACAACCGAGCGCCCCATGTTCAAATCAGCCAATGGCTGACAGATGGGCGCACTGGGCTTATTTTCCGTGATTTGTCGAGAAAAGAGAAAGCTATTTCTAGCTGCCTTTGATAATATAATGTGAATTCCAGGCGGCGTGCTGGGCTATAATCTTTGGCTCGCGTGTTCTCGGGAGCCTCTACTACCGATCGGCGGCCTTTTCTGGATATGCTCAAAAAGTGCTGCAGGGCCCCTTTAACCGATATTCCATCTCACCGCTACCGTTCAGCGCTGCCAATGCTACGGCAAGTCATACGCTTGCACAGCGAAACGTACTTTCATATGTAGTTGACACAAACTAACAAAGTAAGCATAATATTTGTCCGTTTATATAAAAAATAGTTGACTGAATGCTAAGCAATAGGCCAGGTTAGACTAGTTGCTTCACAGTTCATGTTCAGGCTCTAGCAGATTCTGAACCGCTCTGGCGTACAGACGTAAGGAAACACTTCTCGGAAGCTCAGCCAGATTTTTTCTATTCTTTATTTTCTGTTGGGGGTGGGGGAGCAGAGGAGGTGCAGCTATACTTAACACTTGATACTGTATGCTTTTGTATACGTGCGGGTATGCATACTGAAGCTGAAAGAAAAACGAACATTCAGAGAAGTGGCCGGGGGGGGGGGGGGGGGTTTGAACTTAGTCTGTGCCGTGTGTCATTCCAGGTCGTTTTGTTCTTCGAAAGTCTTGGTTTTCGCTTCATATGCTTTCATTATACTCTATTATGTTCTTGTTGTTTTTATTGCGTTCTCTCGCGTTCTTGCTCTTTCTTCTTTCAATTCAACTTGGGGTGTATATCTCATAATCGTATTGGGAAATTCGTTTGTGTTTATTGCGTGTCATCAATGTTTAATAATAATAATAATAATAATAATAATAATAATAATAATAATAATAATAATAATAATAATAATAATAATAATAATAATAATAATAATAATAATAATAATAATAATAATAATAATAATAATAATAATAATAATAATATTATTATATTAATTATTATTATTATTATTATTATTATTATTATTATTATATTATTATTATTATTATTATTATTATTATTATTATTATTATTATTATTATTATTAAGAAGAAGAGGAAGAATATCTCAGTCTTACCTCTCAGAATCACGATATGATTATGAAAGACGCCGTCGTGGAGGCCTTAAGAGATTTCGACCACCTGGTGTTCTGAAACGTGCGCTGACGTCGCACAGTTCATGGGCATCTGGCCTTTATCTGCCGTCAACTTTTTTTTTGTTTCATCTATCTTTCTTTTTTTCTTCGTTCGTTATGCGTGTCTTTCCTTTTTGCGTCACCTTCTTCTCCTTCTTAACTGAACTACATTTGTTCATCCATCACACCCACAGTATTCGCTTACATGTTCATTTTTCTTTTGTCAGCTGTTTTTATTGCGAATCTTCTGTCATCGTCATGCTCACCTTTGTAGCCGGTTTCACAAGATCAAGAAGGCCCTGCTGATCAACGTGGCGCACACCAGCGCCGTCGGTTGCATGGCCACCATCCTGGGAAGCACGTCGGGAATCTACCTCCGGGACTACTTTCACTTGTGAGCCGCATCCCTGCTTCGTACATAACGGATGTCTCGGATGATGTGCCCTGAAATCTTGTAAAATTCTCGCATTTTTCATGGGATGGCCCAAGTTGTCGACAGCGGCACGGACTTTATATTCAGCTACGGTCGCGCTGCTTCTTGTCAAGAATAGCTGTGCCCGTTAAATCGCACGTTAAATGTTTAGATGTAAGGGCAACTGTAATGATAATAAATGCATATTTATGATTATCACATGGATATACGTAGAATTACTATGATTCATTATTATGTATTTGCGGTGGTTAAACGGTCGCGAATCCACGATATTTTGAAGGACACCGCACTAGACTACTCCGGAAATTTCAACCACCTGGGATTCTTTGACGTTCACCCATATCCAAGGACGCGGACCTCGAGTGATTTCGCTTCCACCTAAAATGCTGTCCCCACGGCCGGCATTCTTTCCCGCGATCTCGGCTCAGCCGTCGAGCACTGCCAACGACGTCTTTTGTAATCGTATAGCAATTTGAGGAAAAACGCCAACAACTATATTACTGAGTCGTACTAAAAATTACTGACAAAAATACTTAAACTTGAACCGTATGCCGATCGAGTCTGAAGGCGGACTGAAATTTCTTCATACAGAGAACCTATAGTCATTTAAGGGTCTGAAAAATGGCGAGGCTACGGTCGATTTTCGCAGGCAGATGATGTATGGCTACTTTCACGCAGGAAAAGAGATAGCGTTAGTGCATGGCGATCGTTCAGGCGGACGCAGAGACGCAGGTGTGATGAGTGACCATTCATGAAATGATCAGCTCGTGTCAAAACGCAATTTGTCCTAAAATAAAAAAGACATTGCTCTCCACGTCGTATCTTATCAGCTGCGTCTTTGCTTATCAACTGCGTCGTTCCTTAGCCGCCGCGCCTAGTTTGCCTGGCTTGGCGCGTGTCGAGTACGAAAGACAAAAGGCCCGCGCTCCTACCGTGCATGCCATAGCCACCTTTTCACGTTACCTTTGGCATTGGAGTTGGGACTTTCTCGCGTGGTTTGTGTCGGGATGTGGTTCGGCTCTATTGTTAGTTTGTTCGCGCTGAGGAAAGACATAGCATCAGCCGAGAAGGCCACGTTAACACTATATATACCAACAAGCTTCAATCGTTTGTACGTTTTACACGGCTGGTGTAGACTTTGTCTTTTTAATCGTGAAGCATTTTTTATTGAACTTCGGCGAGTTTGAGCGTATCTATCTATCTATCTATCTATCTATCTATCTATCTATCTATCTATCTATCTATCTATCTATCTATCTATCTATCTATCTATCTATCTATCTATCTATCTATCTATCTATCTATCTATCTATCTATCTATCTATCTATCTATCTATCTACCTATCTATCTATCTATCTATCTATCTATCTATCTATCTATCTATCTATCTATCTATCTATCTATCTATCTATCTATCTATCTATCTATCTATCTATCTATCTGTCTGTCTGTCTGTCTGTCTGTCTGTCTGTCTGTCTGTCTGTCTATCTATCTATCTATCTATCTATCTATCTATCTATCTATCTATCTATCTATCTATCTATCTATCTATCTATCTATCTATCTATCTATCTATCTATCTATCTATCTATCTATCTATCTAGTTGGTGTTCCCGAATCTTTCTTTTATTGCTGGCTTGTTAAAAAGCGTGAATTAGTGATTGCTCTTGAGTCGTTTTTCTATTGCTGACATAAAAAAATACGAGTACTATCGGGTGACTTCGAGTCGTTATCTTGTTGCTGGCTTACCGAAGAAGCGTGGATTAGTGGGTGTTTGTGAGTGAGCTTTCTCATTCCTGGCTTCCCCGCAGCACGTACGGCTACGACGCCGTGACTGCGCTGTCGTGGACGCTGCTGGGTCTTCCCGTGGCCGCCGTGTCCGTCCTGCTGTGCGCATTCATCACCTACTACCTCTTCCTGCGCTCCTAGTGAGTGTGTCCGGCATGGACGATACTTTACACGCGTTCTCCACCACGTTTTTATCCCCATCATTCGGGCAGCCTTGACCACGGTTAAGCTAACTAAAGTCAAGGTAGGTATACGCGACGGATGTAATTGCAGTTAGTGTTGTAACCGCGTTCGCCCTGACGAGATGGTGGACAAGTTGCCAGTGTATCAGCAGTGAACCGGTTCAAGTACTATAGGCAGCCAAGGGAATTTTTTTCGTGTGGGCAGGGGGAGGGACCATTTTGATTTCGGGGAAAAAACCGCCTTAAAATGGTCATTTTGCGCTCTGTTTACCATGGCAAAAGAAATATATTCGAGCGAAGAAGGAGGACACGGGTGTTGTGTGCCACCCTCAGGCTACGACCCTCTAGGCAGGAATACTTGTTGTTTGAAGAATTTTGGCGAACGCCAATTCAGTCACTGGACGATAGTCAATAAAAACTCTGGGTGGCAAAAGGAGACTCGCTGAGGAGCACGGCAAACAACAGATATATCTGCTGCATTTCGATCCTCGGAAGAAGTAACGAAAGAGTGCAGCCATATCGCTCCTCGTTTTCTCAGTCCCCACGTGGGAGCTGCCCGCAGCACAGTGATCTGTGTTTTGAAGGACCAAATAAAAGTTTATCCAATCCAATCCAATTTCAGGCGAAACTCCTTGCGCATTGTTCGCGTCTAGCGGCCTCTTATTGTGGCGAACGCTGAATACGCAGTAGCATGGGGGCGTGCCCAAATGAAACCGGGTTTGCACACCTGTCCCTTGCTCAACCTAACTTTTTTAAGTGTGAATACACTTTATAAGCGACCCCAAGCCATGCACCGCCGTCGGCGGCGTCCGTCCGCAGTCTTCTCTCTATCTTTCAAAGAAAGAGGACTTGGCGGGCCGCAGCGCGACGCTCTACCAAATAAGCCACGGACGCGACGCTATCCCCCTTCGCTCGCTCCTACGCTCTCCCCGCTCGCTGCAGCTGCGCGCGCACCCCTCTCTCTCGTGCGCCCGCCTTCTCTCTCAGTCTCCCGTCGAGAGCGGGTCGTGCGATGGATGTCCCGGAGGCAACGCTACCATCATCAACGAATGCAGTACAACCGAATGCCAGCACTGCACCCGTCGTTGGAGATGACGGTACCGTGGTGGTTTCTCCGACGTTGGAAGACAAGGCGGCGCTGCGAAGGGCTGGTGAAACCGAAAGTAAGTGGGCGAAGCGTGCAGCGGATGCCGAACTGCGTGCTCGCGAGGCCGAGGACAAGTGGGCGAAGCGTGCAGAGAATGCCGAACTTCGCGCTCGTGAGGCCGAGGACAAGTGGGCGAAGCGTGCAGCGGACGCCGAACTTCGTGCTCGCGAGGCCGAGGACAAGCGGGCGAAGCGTGCAGCAGATGGTGAACTGCACGCTCGCGAGGCCGAGATGAGGCGTAAGCATCGAGCCGCGAACGCGGCCCAAGAAGCGGAACGACAGCGCAAGCGTCAGGCGGAGAAGGGCGATGAAGGCCGGCGTCAAGACGCCGCTCGCAATCGTCAACGGCGAGTGGACGTTCCCGAAGCCGTTCGAGCCAGTGAACGTGCCGCGCGGGAGAGGGTGCCAGCCCTGGACTTTGCTCGTCCGGGGCTCGCATGCTATGAGGAGGAGTAAAGTTAAAATCCGTTGGCATTCGCCAGTGAGTTAACGCAAACTCCCCCGTGTGATCAAATTGCGATTCCCAGGAACTGATACACCATAAAGGCACCATAGTGTGATTAATAAATATAATGGTGCGAATTAATAAATACCCCTCATAGCATCACCCCGTGCATTCGCACTTAACCATGTTCACCCTCGGGGAAATCCTTGGGAGGTTTTTCGTTCACCATGGCTACATACCCCAAAAATGACACTCGACCACATCTGCCTGCCTGACCCCCACTTCATGAGCCTCCCCCACCCCCACCCCCTGCTCCTGAATAAATATCTGCCTCCGCCCATAGCCTAACAAGCCCGTTGAGAAATGACAAGCCACGTTTTCGTTAACAGTGGTTCAGCCTGCAAACTATGGTTAAGCATAACCGCAGTTAAAGCTGTCCGTATAATAGGGGTATTAAGGGGAAATTAGGCTTGCCTCATCTTAGAGCGTTAAAACGAACATTACATTAGCATGCCGCTTCTTGTGCCTCGTTCATGCAGCAATATCCAGGAAGACAGAGACACCCTTAACGTCATCACCGAAATCATCAAGAAGAAACGAAAGTTCTTGGGCAAGCTTACGTGAGTAACTTTCTCTCTTAGAGTATAATTTGTAGAACTACGCTATTTGTTGTGTAAGACCATGTTTTCATGAGCTGGTTCGTGCTTATCCACCCTTAATTTTTGGCTCAACAAGACGACAGATCTTAACCGTCTTTTTTGCGTATAAAAGATGTGTTACGCAATGAAGTGACGTCACGTCACTTGAAGGTAGCGCGGTGCCTTGTCATCTATTTTGCATCGCCTTGTGGCGCTAAATGTGTCTGCGGTCTATTTGTGTGTCTCGCTTTGAGGCAAGCAGTGCAGACAAGAAAAAAATCGCAAAAATATCGGTAATGCTCTAGAAACAGCATGAACTTTTAGGCTTGGCCCTAGCCTTCTTCGGCTTCTATACAAAGGGTGCCTGCCCACCGGTGCACGGAGTAGAATGCGTAATGCGTGTGCAGATCCAATGCGCCCTTTTAGTATACACAGACAGCGGAGCTTTGCTTCGCAGCATGTTTAAGTTTTCCTTGCTCGTCTCTGAATCTTTCCGCTAGTTGATGTCCAGTTTTAAACTGCGCGCTTTGTTATTGTACTTATAATGATGCTATTTTAGATGCGGAGCATCTTATACTCGCGCCTTGTAGTGTGCCGTCCGCGCCGTCCGCACCGCTTCTCGAACATTCGACAGCTGACGCGCGCGCATGCGCCGTCGCGCCGTCGCCCACTCTTCCACCATCTGTGCATCCCTTCCTCCTCTACACACCGCGCGCGCTTCACTCCTCCACCATCTGTGCACCCTTCCTCCTCTACACACCGCGTTCGACATCTACAATTCTCCTGATTCTCCAGTGGACGCGCATGTGGCGTCGCGCTTCGAGAACATTCAACAGCTGACAGTGCATGCGCCGTCGTGCTGTATATATACTCAAGGTCGGCGCTCGCTCGCTCAGTTGCCGCTCGTCGGTTGGTTTGTACGGCGCGTCGACGTCCAAGGTCGCGGTGAAATGAATTCCAACGAATCCACAAACACAATGATCGACGTCCCTTCGACCAGCGCCGCCCTTTCGCATACGTGTGTACGTGTTCACTCATTTAACACCCCCTCCTACAACCACGTTAACCAATTTAGCCATTGACCCAAGTAAGTCGCAATTTAACACCCCATTTCACAACCACGTTAACCAATTTAGCCATCGACCCAAGTAAGTCGCACTTTAACACCCCGTTAACCAATTATATGGTCCGCATCCTCCTCAGTGTTCCCCCGAGGGAAGCTGCGGGCAATTTTTCAATATTTTCAGTTTCTGCTACATTTTCATTGTACAACTTCTTCCACGTCGTTGACTTTGTTTTACCCCCGTATTCATAAACGCTCCTTGGCTTTAGCTTGACTTGAAACCACCTTCAATGCAGCGTGTTTGAAACGCGTCTGTGCGTTTGTGCTGCTTTGGCACCGCCTAAGAACAGCGCATTCGAAACTCGTTTGTGCTGCATTGAAGTCGGCTGCAAGTTAAGTTCAAGTAAAGCAGTGTTTCTGAATACGGGGTTAATCTACTGTAGTACATATAACCCACGTCATCTAACAGACAGAAGGTTTGCCTTAGCAGATTTCTGTGGAACATTCTTATGTAAACTTATGCATATGTAAACACGTGTGCTTTATACGCAAATAAACTGAAAACTGGACAATAGAGACACCTAAATAATAAAGAACGTTCTCAGGTGTAAGGAACGAATCCTTATGGCGGCGCTCGCCCTGCTGTTTGTTTGCTGCATCACCATCAGCGGCATCAGCAGCCTGTTCGGACTCCAGGAGCAGCTGTCAGTCAAGTGAGTCACATGTCTGAAGTCATAATGTGAAAATCATGACATGTATTTCATGAATGTTACGATTTACATTTTATGGTCCTAGATCTCTTGTGGTGGTTTTGTTCACATGGCATGTTGCAAAACTGGTATGGTATGACATGATTGCATGGTGAATACAAGCGACAGACCCTAACATAAAAATTGACATACGTGTCATGTAACAACATGAGTACATGTCATGCTCTTGATGCGCTCGCGGCCGTTTCGCTAGCGTCACATATAAAAAATTCTATATTACGTTACGTGAATGGATGACAAAGGTATGTGACTGGTTCAAACATGATAATTAAGAGTTGCGTGTCATATAATACCATGACTACATGCCATGCTCATGATGCGCTGGCGGCCGTTTTGCTAGCTTCACGTGTACCAACCTCGGTATTACGCGACGTGAACGGACGACATAGGTAAATGACACATTCAAACATTATTATGACGACATGCGTGCGATGTAACAACATGACTACATGCCACACTCATGATGCGCTCGCAGCCGTTTTGCTATAGATTCCCATATGCCAAATTCCGTATTACGTGACGTAAATGAATGACGACGGTATGTGACTGGGGCAAACATAATAATCATGAGATACGTGTCACCTGAGAACATGTCTACATGTCACTGTCAAGGCGCCTATGCATTTCGACGAGACGTGGTGCGCGCGCTCGCCGGCGTTCATTACGTCGCGTCACTCCGGTGTTGCCACGCCAGGTGCCAATCCTGCCATGTACTCGCAGGCGCGTGCCGTGCTGCGTTGCTTTGACGCATGCGCGTTTCAGCGCGTCCGGCGTCCCTCCATGATAAAAAACTCCCAAGCATTTCCCCGAGGGTGAACATGGTTAAGTGCGAATACACGGGGTGATGCTATGAGGGGTATTCATTAATTCGCACTATTATATTTATTATTCACACTATGGTGCCTTTATGGTGTAATGGTTCCTGGGAATCGCAGTTTGATCACACGGGGGAGTTTACGTTAACTCACTGGCGAATGCCAACGGATTTTAACTTTACTCCCCCTCATAGCATGCGAGCCCCGAACGAGCAAAGTCCAGGGCTGGCACCCTCTCCCGCGCGGCACGTTCACTGGCTCGAACGGCTTCGGGAACGTCCACTCGCCGTTGACGATAGCGAGCGGCGTCTTGACGCCGGCCTTCATCGCTCTTCTCCGCCTGACGCTGGCGTTGTCTTTCCGCTTCTTGGGCCGCGTTCGCGGTTCGATGCTTACGCCTCATCTCGGCCTCGCGAGCGCGCAGTTCACCATCCGCTGCACGCTTCGCCCGCTTACGTTCGGTCTCACGAGCCCTTCGCAGCGCCGCCTTGTCTTCCAACGTCGGCGAAACCACCGCGGTACCGTTACCTCCAACGACGGGTGCAGTGCTGGCATTCGGTTGTACTGCATTCGTTGTTGATGGTAGCGTTGCCTCCGCGACATCCATCGAACGACCCGCCCTCGACGGGAGACTGAGAGAGAAGGCGGGCGCGCGAGAGAGAGGGATGCGCGCGCAGCTGCAGCGAGCGAGGAGAGCGGAGGAGCGAGCGAAGGGGGATATCAGCGTCGCGTCCGTGGCTGATTCGGTAGAGCGTCGCGCTGCAACCCGCCAAGTCATTTTTCTTTTAAAGATATAGAGAAGACTGCGGACGGTGCCGATGGCGGTGGATGGTTTGGGGTCGCTTATAAAGTTTATTCACACTTAGAAAGGGAGATGCAGTGTTGTCTGGGTAACGCATCGACGCGAAACACAGCATGTCGCATTTCGCTCCTGTTGCCGTCGGGCCGCGCTGACGGACGCTAGTCGCTCCGGTCGCGCCTAGCGTCAGAGTGCTCGCGTTTTGCTAACGTAGCGTCGCTGTGCCCAGTGTGTGCGCGCGTCACCGCTACATTGGAGTATACTTGGCCCTTAATGATGCACTCGCAGCCATTTTGCTAGCTCCACATATACCAACTTTGATGTTATGTCACGTCAATTGATGACGAAATATGTGACTGGTGCAAACGTGATAATTTTGACACGCGTGTCATGTCAGTACATAATAACATACCATGCTCGCGACCGTTTCGCCAGCTCCACATATGCTATCACGTGACGTTAATTTGATATCACGTGACGTTAATAGATGACGAAGGTAAACGACACATCAAAACATGATAATCATGACAAGAAGGTCATGTACGGCATCATTTATCTCCCACTCATAACATTCTGCTGACTTTAAAGTGATATATAAAGCTTTCTCAGTTGTGCTTCGCATATCATTGATTCCCACGGTACGTGGGATCTGCCAATGTTTTTTTTACAAATGAGCGTTGTGTGTCTCACTAGGAAAGGTAAACAATGAAATCTATCGATTTGTGCAAACTTCATAGACTGTCACGCACGCATGCGTTCAGTGAAGTAATGATTTACAGTACTTCGCGCTCATATGCAAGAGCAGGAAACCGCCCCGTCTTGTGTTATGAACACATGTTCAACGATTAAGAATAGGATGTACTCTTACTATAGCAGAAAGCTGTGTTTGGAAAAACTTGTTAATGATTTAAAGTACCTGGGACTCTACTATGGGAGAGCAAAACACCGTCCCGTGGGCCTCACCCACAACGCATATTTAGCGGTACGTTACACTTCGAACCTAAGACACGGAGATCTACCGTTCAGGGAATCAAAGACTTTGTGAAAGCACGTTTGCAGTCCATATGACTAACTACCGTTTTTGCCACAGTTGTAATTTGATGGTATATACCTTTCTAGAGTAAATATATTGTACAAGGCCGAAATTCACACCCATGAAAGTGTTCCATCGTCCCGTGCGTGACATCTTTTATCAAAATAGCTACGAGAAAATTTTAATATTTAGCATATAGCTCAAACCATACGCGTTCAATGACTAAAGACATCATGAAAAAAAAATTGGCAGCATATCCACGGAGTGAATTGTGGATAGTGGGGCGAAGCATCCGTCCGTCCATTCGTTCTTGCTTCCGTCCATCCATGCGTGCGTCTTTGTGGCCGCCCGTGCGTCCATCCGCCCGTCCGTGCGTGCGTCTGTTCGTGCGTCCGCACGTTCATCTGGGTGTCCGTCCCTGCGTTCGTCCATGCATCCACCCCTGTGTCCGTCCATGCGTCCATCCGTCCGTGCAGCCATTCGTGCGTCCGTCCATGCATCTGTCTGTGTGTCCATTTGTCCACCTATTCAACACTCCAAGTACCACCATCTCGCATCTCTTCATCATATATTTCTCATATAGAAGCACCGCTATCCAGTGGACATTCCAAGGACTGAACGTGAGGAGGCACACCACTTTCTTACGGCTTGCGCTTCGTGTCTACTTCCCACCTTTAACCACCTCGAGTTCATGGTATATACTAGATCACTGTATTAATGGCACTGCGGCCCAACGCTCGCTAAACCTTTCTAAAACCTAAGAGGTTACGCCCAGTGAGTATAACGTAGCAACCCTTTCTTGTCTTCTGTGCGTTGTTGAACATTAAAAAATTCGCAGCGTGCGCGTTAACTAAGAGCCGAATTCTCCTGTCTCTCACTCCCCCTTAGCAGCGATTGGCATGTAAATTGAGAACTAGATTTTATTGGTCAACAATGCGCAGAATAGATATCTCACCGGCACCACCTTGGAGGGCAAAATGTTATACGTGTTACACACTACTACAACGGCTACGAGGGACAAACGGGTGTCACTATATAAGCTTCGCCCCTAAAAAATTGTAGTGATTCTGACCACTTAGTGTGTATTCGTCGGCGAAAGCTGTGAAAACTGTCCCCTGTATTCAGAAACGCTGCTTGACTTGATCTTGACTTGCCGCCGACTTCAATGCAGCACAAGCGCGTTTCGAACGCTCTGTCTTTATGCCTTGCCAAGGCAGCACAAATGCACAGACGCATTGCAAACGCAATGCATTGAAGGTGGTTTCAAGTCAAGTTCAAGTCAAGCAGCCTTTCTGAATGCGGGGGTTTCGCATACACGTAATGCCTCCTGTTGGAGCAGTATTGGGTAGTACGAAGTCCCGACTCCATTGCACAGTTTGCTGTGCAACCAATCTGGTAGTCCGTTGACCTTTGATTGCACAGCTTGCTGTGCAATCAATCTGATAGTCCGTTAAGCTTTTTGCTGGGGCGTACCTTGCATATTGGAACAATAGGGGCCTGAAACACGTGGTCCGCGACTTTGCTAAATAGTGGTGTCATTATTTTTCTAGTTAATCGCAGTTATTGTTTTCTTTCAGAAAGGTAGAGATACTCAACTGGTATCACTTTTTTGCGAGGCACGTCATGCGGTCACGTCAAGTTCAAGTCAAGCAGCCTTTCTGAATGCGGGGGTTTCGCATACACATAATGCCACCTGTTGGAGCAGTATTGGGTTGTACGAAGTCCCGACTCCATTGCACAGTTTGCTGTGCAATCAATCTGGTAGTCCGTTGACTAACACAATCAATTCTATTAGGAATATCAAGTTATTCAACGAGAAGATTGCGTTTACTCCTTCGTAGTATTTATTTGTTCCATATTGCCTCATGAAAATGAGGTTGTTCATCTTGAGACAGACAAAACACCCTTTGTATTACCCGTGAAGGTATTACATTCTCTTGTATGGCTCCCACTCGCCAAAACGTTCCCAAACATACCACTCAGTCTCGTGCCACAAAAGCACTGTTGTATTCGCATGTCTTCTACTTGAGTGAGTGAAGATTTCGCAGAACAGCAGTCAGCAAGCTTCGAGTTTAGGCAGGCACTTCAGCAAGGGAAGGCCCTTTCCTCTCCCCTACCTACGGAATTTGTTCAGTTGGCTACACTTCCAGGCAACCTTTTTTTTTTCTTGAAAGACTTTCTTGTCAAACAGTTAGGTCTTGCCCCCCTCTGCCCTCCTTACTAGAAAATATCCTGGATACCATGCCTGAGTCGAGGTATGGAGTGTGCTCGTGACGTCATCCGCGAGGATCGCTATAATCAGGGTTGCCAATTTAGAGGTCCGCGCCCTCACTGCACATGCTGTTTACGAGATCGCACGGAAACGTGGATGCCTAGGGAGCTTAAGAACACTTGATGCTCGTCCTAGCACGGACAGCAGGAAAGCGCGTACGAACGGGCCTTCAAAATGACACAACGATCGTTTTGGCCCGTTGCGGATCAAGACTTAGTGCATAAAATGCGAGGGTTACATTTCTTTGATCCTATGGCCACAGGTATGCCCACGAGTCGGTTAACGTGATGGTTGTCGTGGTGCTGCTGTCTTTCCTGCCGCACGGTCGACGGAAAGGATCGGTGCTCGACTGGAAGAACGTGTCCGGTCGCATCTCCTGGCGAGCCTTGCTGTCCGTGGGTGGTGGTCTCTCGCTTGCCGGAGCCGTCGAGGTGAGAGCTAGAGTAACAAACAGAAAAATCGTGGGCAGCTCTACTCTTAGTGAATGCTGAGAAATTGCAATGCGCGTCCTGAATCTGTGTTCGTTTTCGCAGCGTTTCTTTTTCAAGGCCGCAGCTCGTGATCCACTCGATACCGGGGTTTAGCTTGTGTTTTAGCTGCTGTGCCTTGTTTTTCTTCGGTAGGGTTGAGCAATCGATGTAGTCGTTCTCCATTGACGGCGGGATGCATCAATACTGATTGCTGACCAAGTTGGTATTTGCTTATTCACTATGTGTGATATTTCGCGGAAAACTATGTCATTTAGGCGGGATGCTCTCTTCGTCGGCACTGATGTTCTCAGGCAAGTGCACATAGTGTTTTTGGCGAGCTTCCCCAGAGCGGCCTCCATGGCGGGAAAGACTACCCGACAAACGGCCCCTTCCTGTTACTGATAGGGTTACCTTATTTGCTACAACGGTGCCATATACAGTAACGCTATTGGCTTCAGCTGTAGCTTCAGCGTAGGAACGCCGGAGGCGAAACCATCACAGACGTTGCAATGATGCTACAGTGGCGCTTTCTTTCGACCTATCACGGTGAAGCTCGGCGGTTCTTTAGGTTGAAAACTGCGTGACTCCGTGCACCATTCAACTTCGGTCTATGACGGCGTTGCACTTAATATACTAGTTCACTTTTTAGAAGAAAGTACTCGCCACTAATTTTTTTAGATTTGGTCAGCTTATGGCGGAGTTCATTCCCTTGTGTGGAATGACCACACCTACTGCTTATGCGCCACCTCCCCCCCCCCCCTCTCCCGGCGTGAGCGCCAGGATGTGGGCGGACCTACTCTTTACGCTGCACGCGAGGAGAGGAAGGAGAGTAGGCGCATGTGCAGTGGGGGAGCGGACGGTCACCCAGGGCTCTCTCCTCGCTTGGGCACGAGGACGTGGAAGGAAGTGGGGTGTAGGATGTGATAGAGCGCTGCCTTCCACTTGGTTTATCCTCTTTCGTTAATTTCTCCGTCACCGCTATGTGCTCGTCAATAATGCTGCAAGCGCTCTCTTTTTTAAGGCCGGAATCCACGTAGCCGTTGCAGCGCGTCGGCGCGTCGCTTCTTGAGGCGGCGCCGCGCCCTCTCCCCATGAAGAGAAAGGGTGCATGGCTACGCGAAGCTGCGCGCTTTGTCTCTCCACATTGGAGAGGGCTCGGCGCCGCGTGTAGAAGACACGCGCCGACGTGCTGCAACGGCTACGTGGATTCAGGCCTTTACGCTCTCCTAGCAGCGCTGGGTGTTCACTTCGCAGCACACATATGGTGATACACAAAAAAATGGGAGGGAGGGGGGGGGGTAACATAATCGGTACACAACGTATACACATATCCACACACATACACGGAAGCATACTAATGGAAAGACAAGTGAACACCAGCGCTGCTTTGCATACCCACATGGTTCTCTTTACTAGGGGATGGTGTAATTTTTTCTTTTTCCGAATGCTCTGCTGCACAGCCCTCAAGCATGCGTGCAAGACCGAAGGAAAAAAACAGGATTTTTAAGGAACAGTACTTTTATCAACTACTACACCAACCATAAGTGTACTCATTCTGACATATGGCCACGGTAGGAACGTTGATTCACCAATCCCGCAACTTATGTACAGTGTCAATTTTTATAAAAACGAAGCACAGAAACGCGTGGACTGCGCGCTCCGGCGGCTAATGCATCGCGTTCACGCGGGAGCGATAGCAACCGCAGTCTCTTTTCGCGTCATCTCGCGGCGAGCAAAACAACGACTCGTTGCTGATATGAACCAGCGGCAAGATTGCGACCCCCTTCAAGGCGACTACCAGTGAGAGGCGAGTAATCACCTTGAAGGGGGAGGGGGTCGCAATCTTGCCGCTTGTTCATATCAGCAACGAGTCGTTGTTTTGCTCACCGCGAGATGACGCGAAAAGAGACCGCGGTTGCTATCGCTTCCACTTCAACGCGCTGCCAGCAGCCGCCGGAGCGCGCCGGCCACGCGCTCCCATGTTCCCTTTCATAAAAATTGACACTGTACATACATTTCATCAGCCAATTCTTGAGCCACGTTTTCAATTGTCACCAAAATGCACGCGCTCTCCAGCAATTTTTCACACGTTCGTTTCTTGCAGTGATACCGCAAATGAAATTGTGTTCTGCCCCATTTCAGACAGACGAGGCGTGCTCTGGTAAACGGTCATTAAAGCGGCCAGCTTTCTGGATGCATTGCTTGCCCCAGATAGGTGAAATTTCGCGCGTGCAATTCCACTGAGTTTTGGGAAGACACGTTCCACTTCTTATTTTTTTTACACACAAGAATTCTTCGATTGCTGACTTGCTCATTAAAACGAAAGGGGAATTGCGAGAACACAGATGAAAGAACTGGGATCTTACTCGTAAGTAATTCTAATGTTTAATATAACAGAAAGCTGAGGTAGTTCATACTTATTAATTCTGAAAAACGCAGGGCGTGCAAAGACTGACAGAAGAAGGAAGTCAGGACATCACAAACTGAAGATATGGTCAATGGCGGAAGAGAAAGAAGATACAAAAACTTATTTGCGCATCAGAATGAAGAAATGATATAGCTCACGTCTCTATCCTACCTTTCTTTTGTATCTGGAGTGCGTTCTATCCTATCTGTCTTCTTTCTGAAGCGTTCCTTGCACTCTAAGAAAGTATATTACCTGCGCATGCCCATGCAATATGCGAACTTATCACTCCGGCATGCGCGGCATTCTACGGGAAAGATAACTAATAAGACATCTGATTTCATCTATATACATAAAGTTAATCGTCCTTTGACTCAGGCATACGCTACCGCTATTTTCCATAGACTATTTTACGAAGAGGTTTCAGTGCTGCCATGTTAGGCTGTTAACCTTTGTGGTTTGCACCTTTAAAAACTAAACGAACATAGTTACGGTAGATGCAGACACATGCAAACGGTTGAGTTGGTGCATACGATGATTCATGGCATTATAAATTCACGTCACATTATAAAGAAAACAAGAAAACATCCAATTAACAGGCCCATATGGTGGCGCTCATGTTTCTTGAATAAGATAGTCTACATTCCTTGCCTCAGTCATGTAGCGTTTGTGATGTCGTCCTGACCTCCTCCTCGTGTCCATGTTTGCGTACCCTGCTTTTTTTTCAGAATGATTGTTATGTTATTTGTTAGTTGTGAGTGTGAAACACACAGGCACCAAGAGCTTTTAGTTGTTAGTGCCTGTGTGACCGACCTACTAGCGTGATTTTCACGTATTTGCGCGGGAAATGGGACTTGAAGTGCAATCGCGTTGACGCAGTGGACGGGTCTGTCCCGGCGCATCACCGAGGAGCTGAGCAGCCTGGACTTCCTGACGCCGCTGCAGACGCAGGTGGTGCTCATCCTGCTGACCACCGTGCTCACAGAGGTCAACACCAACGTGGTCATCGCCAGACTCCTCATACCGATCGCCTCGGACATCGTGAGTGGCTATCTCCAAGCGGTGCTCTCTAGAAATCAGATCATGCGTGGGAGGTGCGGTGATGCCATGCCGGAGCAATGCTCGAGATGATCGGGCTTGTGCCTAAAAAAAATGGAACATTTTTATGGCGATGAATTGTTTCGGAGGAAGGCAAGAGGTGACAGCACGTTCGAATGTAGCATTACGTGTGTAGCTTTCATATTCAGAGGGAGGGAACAACTGAACACGAAGGCCCTACACTTGGAACAAAAAATATACCCTTATTCGTACATTGGTGTACACATGAACAAACAGAACGTAAAACTGTAGTTGAATGTTGAAAGTGTATCACTATATTTAGTCTCTCGAACCACAATAGCTACTGACATTGATATAAATTACTATCACCAAAGTACAATGCATATATATTGCCGAAGATCAAAATTATCGATAGTAACATACACCTTTCTAAGACGTCAAAGTTGCGTCGGCATCGTTAAATAGTTCGTTTGCTGTTGCTATCTCGAGTGATGCAGGGGCACATAAAAGCCTTCCACAGACATGGAACTTCCTACGAAATTCTTCTTAACAATAGCCCCCAGAGACTCCTTAATACGTATCGTTTGACATGCGGCTTCTGAAGCAGGCAAGCCTGTGAAGTATTCGCATATTCACGATTAGAGGCACGCATGCACGCGCCGCAGGGCGTGCTCACCAACGTGCACCCTCTGTACTACGCCCTACCCGTGGCCATGGCGTCATGCACGCCCACTGTGCTGCCCACGGCGGCTCCCAGCATCGCCGTCGTCACCTCGTGCATGGACATCCAAATCGTCGACATCGTGAGTACATCGCTGCCTATATGGAGAAGAAGATATGTTTTAGAGAGATGGACGCGTTACGTCTTGCAGTCAATGTTCTTACGCAACTTCCTTATCAAACCCAAGGTAGAAAGCCTTGTATCGTTCCCGGATAAAAACAAACCTGTAGCCTGGGGTCGTCCTCGACACAAACGGTATTGAAATTTCTCGTGTCGTTAAACACGCGTGATGACTGCAAGTTATAAAAAGTAAAAATTTGAATATATCATGTCATATTCACAAAGTGAATGATGATGAGTGGGCGAAGCAGGAGAATAGTTCAGTGTTACCGCAAATCACCCGTGACATTGATCACTAACGCATGTAAATTAGTGACATACAGCTACATACAATGCTTATTGGTCATAACTGGTACGTTGTCCGAACCTTGCATCTTCTGTTCCGTGATAGCTGGATAAGAAAGTGGGGTCTGGAACGCGCTTTCTCTTCATCGTCAATGGCACCATCGCCATCGTCATTAGCGGCTACGACGCGATAGAGGACAGGCCTCGTTCATAAGCAGCTTCGCATTTAAAAGGAGTGGCGATAAGTGCGCAATTACAGGCAAACAATGAATGAGGAAGCGAATAAAGTGTGGTCAAAACGAGCGCTCAGGTGGTTGAGCATGAGAATCTTTATCTCACAGTCGTTGGTTCGAGCCCTACACAACACTCATATTAGTAACCCTTTCGCTTCCTCAGTTTTGTAGTTCCACACTTCTTCGTTTT
Source organism: Rhipicephalus microplus (assembly GCF_043290135.1). NCBI lineage: Eukaryota > Metazoa > Arthropoda > Arachnida > Ixodida > Ixodidae > Rhipicephalus > Rhipicephalus microplus. The sequence continues at coordinate 166,337,240 of NC_134705.1, read as the reverse complement.
CCGCTCCTCATCAGTACCATGAACAAATAAAATAAAGCTTAAAAGGAATCGGCGTACATTGAAGTAGATCAAGTCAATCAAGTGTGAATAAAGAGTGAACCTGATGACATAAGTTTGAATCAAAGGTGAGTCCAAGTGACTCGGGTGCATCAATATAAATCAAGAGTGAATCAAAGTTCTTTTGCCTGTGATCTCTTTGGCCCAAAACGACGGTGCAGATTCCCCCACGCCCCATTATTTGTTGTACAAAAGCACAGCAGGTAAATCGGTTAGGTTGATTGATGCTTTTGTGGCATAAAATTGCACCAATAAATCAATCGTTCAATAAATGAAAAAAAAACCGTCAAATCAATCAGTCCAGTCTAGTCCAGGCCGTTTCAGTTCAGTCCAGTTTGGTCAAGTCTAGTATAGTCTAGTCTGATTCAATTCAGTTCGTTGGTTCGTTCGTTCTGTTCGTCAGTATACTTCAGTAAATTGGGTTCAGGTAAGTTCATTTTGCTTCGTCGGTTCACTCAGGCTCAGTTTATTTTAGTTTGTCCGTTCAGTCAGGCCCTGTTTATTTCTGTTCTTCAACTCTGCCGTGTTCAGTTTCAATTCAGTCAGTCCGTCTCTCGCGCATGCAGCTCTACCCGGGCCTGGCCGTGAAGCTGAGCTCCATTCTCCTCGTGCTCGCCACGGTGAACACAGTCGGCGTCTCGCTGTTCTCCCTCAGCGACCTGCCCGCCTGGGCCGTCGCCAAGAATGGCATCATGACGGGCGCACTCGCCAACGCCAGCAGTGCTGCCTAGCGGCGTAACGGCGCAACACTGGCGTGTCGCCCCAAGACCGACGGGAGTGAACGTGGCAGGCCGGGCCTACGGTGTCGGTCACCATGACTCGGCAACTTTTTGCCTCCTCCTGTCACCTCCGACAGTTAGCGGACATAGTTCGCAAAAATGACTGTTTTTACTTTTGTGATTCTTGTATTTCACGTTCTTCTCTCTTTTT